>NC_053026.1:184807184-185107184 GCF_003073215.2 Triticum urartu | reverse complement strand
AGAACATGATCACCTATGGGGCCATCGATCCCTTGTGGTTCGGCAATGGGGAAGGGCGTGTTGCACAAAGAGCAGAGGCCGTGGAACAGCATGACAGTGGTGACGCTGGCGATTTTTACCCAGGTTCGGGCCGCCGTCAGGTGTAAAACCATACTCATGCTTTGGTGGATTGATGGGAGGACTGTGGTGAAGGCACAGCGCCCAAGCCTGGCAAGGTCACCTCGGGACGAGAGCAGCTACGGATATATGAGTGTATAGGGGTCCGAACCTTTCTAAGGTTGCCACGTCCCTCCTTTTATAGGTCAAGGGGTTACCACAATGGCAAAACAGTCATTATCTAGTGATTAGATAGCCAACAATGCTATCATACCGAACTCTGCAGACGGGACAAGGTGCATTAAACGCACCGCTTAGTGTCACGTCGTGGGTGTAGCCCGGAAAGCCTTGCCGCACTGTTTTAGCCATCTCTCTCACGTCTGCTTGACATGCCTCTAGACGGGTGTCACATGGAGATAATCTTCCTTCCAAGTGGCTACCACGCGCCAAATGATGGACACTTAGATATCTGGGGGCTCGACACCGCATCGATGGATGACATGCACGTGATGCGGTGGAGCGGTGGAGTCCTGGCGGGGACGCAGACCATCAGCAGCCCTGGCAACCCTTGCCGGGGAAGTCTTGGGACTTGTTCTCGAGGTAGCCTCGACCTGACCAGTCTCGCCTACTCGGCAAGGGAGGTTTCTTCTTGGTGATGTCTTGGCCTGTCTTGGTCTTCTTGATCTGCACTTTGATTTCTCAAATAGCTTCTTCTCAGGCTTGGTTCTTGGCTAGCATGCTTGATGTAGCTTGCTTCCTTGATGTTGTGCCTATGTACAGTCTGGGCAACACACGCGAAGGTTTGTTGCATCGACACCTTTGTGTGCGAAACGGCATACGCTGCCCCCCTCTTGATTTTTTACAAAGCAAGCATAGAACTATATGAGTGTCGTGTTAAAATTTGGAATTATTTCAGGTTCGTTTGCCCCTTTTTATGCATTAATTGAGTTTCTGCGCATTTGACATGAATAATTCAAATATGAACTACAAGCACATGCTCCAGTGCACCAAGGTTGGTTGAAAAATCACATGTGTGTCCTTGGGTAAATTTCTAGGTCCCATGCAAGAAATGGGAATGATTCAAGCATCTGGGTGTCGTGGCTCAGCCAGTAACATTGAGAAACTAGGTTGTTTAAATTCCTGTAAATTCAAAAGTCACCTGAAAATCATGAAACTTGGCATGGTGTCATTTTATGGCACCAACATGTTGTGTGATACGTCTCCAATGTATCTATAATTTTTTATTGTTCCATGCAATTATATTATCAACCTTGGATGTTTTATATGCATTAATATGCTATTTTATATGATTTTTGGGACTAACCTATTAACCTAGAGCCCAGTGCTAGTTTCTGTTTTTTCCTTGTTTTAGAGTATCGCAGAAAAGGAAAATCAAACGGAGTCCAATTGACCTGAAACTTCACGGAACTTATTTTTGGACCAGAAGAAGCCCACAGAGTATCAGAGATGGACCAGAAGAGTCCCGGGCTGCCCACGAGGGTGGGGGCGCGCCCACCCCCCGGGGCACACCCCCCTGCCTCGTGGACAACCCGGAGATCCACCGACGTACTTCTTCCTCCTATATATATCCATATACCCTAAAAACTTCGGAGAACACAATAGATTGGGAGTTCCGCCGCCAGAAGCCTCCGTAGCCACCGAAAACCAATCTAGACCCATTCCGGCACCCTGCCGGAGGGGGAATCCCTCTCCGGTGGCCATCTTCATCATCTCGGTGCTCTCCATGATGAGGAGGGAGTAGTTCTCCCTCGGGGATGAGGATATGTACCAGTAGCTATGTGTTTGATCTCTCTCTCTCTCTCGTGTTCTTGAGGTGATACGATCTTGATGTATCATGATCTTTGCTATTATAGTCGGATCTTATGATGTTTCTCCCCCTCTACTCTCTTGTGATGAATTGAGTTTTCCCTTTCAAGTTGTCTTATCGGATTGAGTCTTTAAGGATTTGAGAACACTTGATGTATGTCTTGCATGTGCTTATCTGCGGTGACAATGGGATATCACGTGATCCACTTGATGTATGTTTTGGTGATCAACTTACGGGTTCCGCCCATGAACCTATGCATAGGGGTTGGCACATGTTTTCGTCTTGACTCTCCGGTAGAAACTTTGGGGCACTCTTTGAAGTTCTTTGTGTTGGTTGAATAGATGAATCTGAGATTGTGTGGTGCATATCGTATAATCATACCCACGGATACTTGAGGTGACATTGGAGTATCTAGGTGACATTAGGGTTTTGGTTGATTTGTGTCTTGAGGTGTTATTCTAGTACGAACTCTATGATAGATTGAACGGAAAGAATAGCTTCGTGTTATTTTACTATGGACTCTTGAATAGATCGATCAGAAAGGATAACTTTGAGGTGGTTTCGTACCCTACCATAATCTCTTCGTTTGTTCTCCGCTATTAGTGACTTTGGAGTGACTCTTGGTTGCATGTTGAGGGATAGTTATATGATCCAATTATGTTATTATTGTTGAGAGAACTTGCACTAGTGAAAGTATGAACCCTAGGCCTTGTTTCAACACATTGCAATACCATTTGTGCTCACTTTTATCATTAGTTACCTTGCTGTTTTTGTATTTTCAGATTACAAAAACCTATATCTACTACCCATATTGCACTTGTATCACTATCTCTTCGCCGAACTAGTGCACCTATACAATTTACCATTGTATTGGGTGTGTTGGGGACACAAGAGACTCTTTGTTATTTGGTTGCAGGGTTGTTTGAGAGAGACCATCTTCATCCTACGCCTCCCACGGATTGATAAACCTTAGGTCATCCACTTGAGGGAAATTTGCTACTGTCCTACAAACCTCTGCACTTGGAGGCCCAACAACGTCTACAAGAAGAAGGTTGTATAGTAGACATCAAGCTCTTTTCTGGCGCCGTTGCCGGGGAGGTTAGCGCTTGAAGGTATATCTTTAGATCTTGCAATCGAATCTTTTTGTTTCTTATTTTACCACTAGTTTAGTTTATAAAACAAAACTACAAAAAAACTGGAATTGAGTTTGCCTCATACGCTTCATCTTTTTAATATCTTTTGTGAGAATGATGGAAAGGAAAATTGCGCTCAAATGCTAGAAGAAGAATTCTATAAAATGTTTGGCACTAAATCTTTGAATGATGAGCATGATTGCAATGTTGTTAGTATGAACTCCTTGAATATCCATAGTACTAATGATGATTGCACTAGTCATGATGAAAATATCTCTTATAAGCATGTCGATTTTTGTGGAGTGCATAGAGTTTGTAATTACATACCAAACAGGGGAGATAGATTTTGCAAGAGGCATAAGTATTTGGAAACTAAATGGTTGCAAGAAAGGCTAGATGTTTGTGCTGAAAATTTAAACTTTCTTGGCCCTACTTGTGAACTTTGCAATGAACGTGATCATTTCAGTACCCAATGCAAATTGTTTCATGATCGTATCGTGTCCAAAAATTGTGATGACTTGATTTCCCTTGCACATCATAATGAACTTAGTTTGCTCTTGGGTTATGAAGAAATGAAATGTATATCTAAGGTTATTCCAGAATTTGCCCTTTATAGAGTTCTTAATTTTGATCTAGAGGAAATTTATATGTATTGTGCGGTGAATTGCATTGAAAATCCTTATATTGCCAATTACATAAAGAAAAGAAAACAAATAGAGGATGAAGAGAATACTAATGAAAGGGAAGAGACTTCCCAATATCCTCCTATTATTTCTTATGATGAATCAGGTAACGAGGAGGAGCCTCCTATTCAACCAATCTCATTAATAAGGAGCTCCGAAAAGAGGATTAAACCCACACATGATGTGAAGAAGAAAAAGAGAAGACGGAGAAGCAACGGTAAAAAGGTATCTCTCCCAAATGATGTTGCTCCTATTACTCCTTGTGATGATGATAATTGCTATACTATCGGTGCTATCCATACTATTAATGATGAGAGTGATTATGCTTATGATATGAAAAGGCCCAAGATTGGGGATGCCATGTTTGATGAAGATGATGTTTTTGAGAATGTATTCAATGCAATTAATGTTAGTCCCAAGCTTGGGGAAGCTATGTTTAATGAAGATGATATTTGTAGTCTCCCAAGTTTTGATATGCAAATTTATTATGATGATAGCATGCCTCCTACTTATGATGATTATATTGATGAAAGTGGGTTTGGAATAGTGTCAACTTTAGGAAGTAATGATCCCACTATTTTGGAGGATGTTGAATCTTATTATGATAATTATGAAAGTGGATTTGGAGAGGTCATGACTTTATTTAGTGATGATTCCACTACCTTGGAAGAGGTTTCAATCGATTATGATGAGAACAAAGTTGCTACTTATGATAATTATTGTGATGATACATATGCTATAAAAATTAGTGATGGTTATATTTATAAAACTTGTCATGATTATGATTACCCTTTTTCTGAACATTACTCTTTTTATGTGGAAACAATTTATAGTATTCGAGCCTCTTATGATACTCCCACTATTCCGATTGAGAAGAATTTTGCTTATGTAGAGAGTAGTAAATTTTCTATGCTTGTAGATCATGAAAAGAATGCTTTAGGTGCTGGTTATATTGTTTAATTCATTCATGATGCTACTGAAAATTATTATGAGGGAGGAATATATGCTAGTAGGAATTGCAATAATACCAAGTTTCCTCTCCATGTGCTTAAAGTTTTGAAGTTATGCTTGTTTTGCCTTCCTATGCTAGTTGATTATTGTCCCCATAAGTTGTTTGCTCACAAAATCCCTATGCATAAGAAGTGGGTTAGACTTAAATGTGCTAGTCATATTATTCATGATGCTCTCTTTATGTTTCAATTCTTATCTTTTATGTGAGCATCATTGAAATCATCATGCCTAGCTAGGGGCGTTAAACGTTAGCGCTTGTTGGGAGGCAACCCAACTTTATTTTTGTTCTTTGCTTTTTGCTCATGTTTAGTAATAAATAATTCATATAGACTCTGGTTAGATGTGGTTTTATGTTTTAATTAGTGTTTGTACCAAGTAAAGCCTCTAGGATCTTCTTGGGTGATTGTTATTTGATCTTGCTATAAAAAACAGAAAGTATGCGCTCACGAGAATAATTTTCATTTTTTACCAGAGAGCGATAAAATACCAATTCCACTTGAATTAGATTAATAAACAAATTTCCTAGGACTTCCTAATTTCTCAGGATTTTTGGAGTTACATAAGTATTCAAAACCTATAGATTACTACAGACTGTTCTGTCTTTGACAGATTCTGTTTTCTATGTGTTGTTTGCTTATTTTGATAAATCTATGAGTAGTATCGGAGGGTATGAACCATAGAGAAGTTGGAATACAGTAGATATTACACCAATATGAATTTGTAATGAGTTCACAACAGTACCTAAGTGGTGATTTATTTTCTTATACTAACGGAGCTTACGAGTTTTCTGTTAAGTTTTGTGTTGTGAAGTTTTCAAGTTTTGGATAAAGATTCGATGGACTATGGAATAAGGAGTGGCAAGAGCCTAAGCTCGGGGATGCCCAAGGTACCCCATGGTAATATTCAATGACAACCAAGAGCCTAAGCTTGGGGATGCCCCGGAAGGCATCCCCTCTTTCGTCTTCATCTATCGGTAACTTTACTTGGAGCTATATTTTTATTCACCACATGATATGTGTTTTGCTTGGAGCGTCTTGTATGATTTGAGTCTTTGCTTTTTAGTTTACCACAATCATCCTTGATCTACACACCTTTTGAGAGAGACTCACATGATTTGAAATTTATTAGAATACTCTATGTGCTTCACTTATATCTTTTGAGCCATATAGTTTTTGCTCTAGTGCTTCACTTATATCTTTTAGAGCACGGCCGTGGTTTTATTTTATAGAAATAATTGATCTCTCATGCTTCACTTATATTATTTTGAGAGTCCTTTAGAACAACATGGCAATAATAAAAACTTTCTTATAAGTGCATTGAATACTATGAGAAGCTTGATACTTGATAATTGTTTTGAGATATGGAGATGATGATATTAGAGTCATGCTAGTTGAGTAGTTGTGAATTTGAGAAATACTTGTGTTGAAGTTTGTGATTCCCGTAGCATGCACGTATGAGTTATGTGATGAAGTTGGAGCATGATGTATTTATTGATTGTCTTCCTTATGAGTGGCAGTCGGGGACGAGCGATGGTCTTTTCCTACCAATCTATCCCCCTAGGAGCATGTGTGTAATACTTTTTTTCGATAACTAACAGATTTTTGCAATAAGTATGTGAGTTCTTTATGACTAATGTTGAGTCCATATACGCACTCTCACCCTTCCACCATTGCTAGCCTCTCTAGTATCGCGCAACTTTCGCCGGTACCATATACCTTCCTCAAAACAGCCACCATACCTATTATTGCTAGCCTCTCTAGTATCGCGCAACTTTCGCCGGTACCATAAACCCACCATATATCTTCCTCAAAACAGCCACCATACCTACCTATTATGGCATTTCCATAGCCATTCCGAGATGTATTGCCATGCAACTTTCCATCGTTCAATTATTATGACACGCTTCATCATTGTCATATTGCTTGCATGATCATGTAGTTGATATCGTATTTGTGGCAAAGCCATCGTTCATAATTCTTCATACATGTCACTCATGCATCATTGCACATCCCGGTACACCGCCGGAGGCATTCACATAGAGTCATATTTTGTTCTAAGTATTGAGTTGTAATTATTGAGTTGTAAGTAAATAAAGTGTGATGATCATCATTATTAGAGCATTGTCCCAAGTGAGGAAAGGATGATGGAGACTATGATTCCCCCACAAGTCGGCATGAGACCCCGGACGAAAAAAAGAAAGAGAAAGGCCATAAAAAAGGAAGGCCCAAAAAATAAAATAAAAATAAAAATGAGAGAAAAAGAGAGAAGGGACAATGTTACTATCCTTTTTCCACACTTGTGCTTCAAAGTAGCACAATGTTCTTCATATAGAGAGTCTCCTATGATATCACTTTCATATACTAGTGGGAATTTTTCATTATAGAACTTGGCTTGTATATTCCAATGATGGGCTTCCTCAAAATGCCCTAGGTCTTCGTGAGCAAGCAAGTTGGATGCACACCCACTTAGTTTCTTTTGTTGAGCTTTCATATACTTATAGCTCTAGTGCATCCGTTGCATGGCAATCCCTACTCACTCACATTGATATCTATTGATGGGCATCTCCATAGCCCATTGATACGCCTAGTTGATGTGAGACTACCTTCTCCCTTTTTTTGTCTTCTCCACAACCACCATTCTATTCCACCATAGTGCTATATCCATGGCTCACGCTCATATATTGCGTGAAGATTGAAAAGGTTTGAGAACACCAAAAGTATGAAACAATTGCTTGGCTTATCATCGGGGTTGTGCATGATTTAAATATTTTGTGTGGTGAAGATAGAGCATAGCCAAACTATATGATTTTGTGGGGACAACTTTCTTTGGCCATGTTATTTTTAGAAGACATGATTACTTTGTTAGTATGCTTGAAGTATTATTATTTTTATGTCAATATTAAACTTTTGTCTTGAATCTTATGGATCTGAATATTCTTTCCACAATAAAGAAAATTACATGGATAAATATGTTAGGTAGCATACCACATCAAAAATTATGTTTTATCATTTACCTACTCGAGGACGAGCAGGAATTAAGCTTGGGGATGCTGATACGTCTCCAACGTATCTATAATTTTTATTGTTCCATGCTATTATATTATCAACCTTGGATGTTTTATATGCATTAATATGCTATTTTATATGATTTTTGGGACTAACCTATTAACCTAGAGCCCAGTGCCAATTTCTGTTTTTTCCATGTTTTAGAGTATCGCAGAAAAGGAAAATCAAGCAGAGTCCAATTGACCTGAAACTTCACGAAACTTATTTTTGGACCAGAAGAAGCCCACGGAGTATCGGAGATGGACCAGAAGAGTCCCGGGCTGCCCACGAGGGTGGGGGCACGCCCACCCCCCTTGGGCGTCCTCCCTGCCTCGTGGACAGCCCGGAGATCCACTGACGTACTTCTTCCTCCTATATATATATCCATATACCCTAAAAACTTCGGAGAACACAATAGATCGGGAGTTCCGCCGCCAGAAGCCTCCGTAGCCACCGAAAACCAATCTAGACCCGTTCCGGCACCCTGCCGGAGGGGGAATCCCTCTCCGGTGGCCATCTTCATCATCCCGGTGCTCTCCATGACGAGGAGGGAGTAGTTCTCTCTCGGGGCTGAGGGTATGTACTAGTAGCTATGTGTTTGATCTATCTCTCTCGTGTTCTTGAGGTGATACGATCTTGATGTATCGCGAGCTTTGCTATTATAGTTGGATCTTATGATGTTTCTCCCCCTCTACTCTCTTGTGATGAATTGAGTTTTCCCTTTCAAGTTGTCTTATCGGATTGAGTCTTTAAGGATTTGAGAACACTTGATGTATGTCTTGCATGTGCTTATCTGTGGTGACAATGGGATATCACGTGATCCACTTGATGTATGTTTTGGTGATCAACTTGCGGGTTCCTCCCATGAACCTATGCATAGGGGTTGGCACACATTTTCGTCTTGACTCTCCGGTAGAAACTTTGGGGCACTCTTTGAAGTTCTTTGTGTTGGTTGAATAGATGAATCTGAGATTGTGTGATGCATATCCTATAATCATACCCACGGATACTTGAGGTGACATTGGAGTATCTAGTGACATTAGGGTTTTGGTTGATTTGTGTCTTAAGGTGTTATTCTAGTACGAACTCTATGATAGATTGAACGGAAAGAATAGCTCCGTGTTATTTTACTACATACTCTTGAATAGATCGATCAGAAAGGATAACTTTGAGGTGGTTTCGTACCCTACCATAATCTCTTCGTTTGTTCTCCGCTATTAGTGACTTTGGAGTGACTCTTGGTTGCATGTTGAGGGATAGTTATATGATCCAATTATGTTATTATTGTTGAGAGAACTTGCACTAGTGAAAGTATGAACCCTAGGCCTTGTTTCAACACATCGCAATACCGTTTGTGCTCACTTTTATCATTAGTTACCTTGCTGTTTTTATATTTTCAGATTAGAAAAACCTATATCTACTATCCATATTGCACTTGTATCACCATCTCTTCGCCGAACTAGTGCACCTATACAATTTACCATTGTATTGGGTGTGTTGGGGACACAAGAGACTCTTTGTTATTTGGTTGCAGGGTTGTTTGAGAGAGACCATCTTCATCCTACGCCTCCCACGGACTGATAAACCTTAGGTCATCCACTTGAGGGAAATTTGCTACTGTCCTACAAACCTCTGCACTTGGAGGCCCAACAACATCTACAAGAATAAGGTTGTGTAGTAGACATCACTGTGGTAAAAAATCGTCGAATTGGGACACGTTTTGGTATAAGCTTCTTGCAAACTGAAGCTTCTCTCAAGAAGACTCGTGGTTCCGAGAGGGAACGTGTCACCTTTGTCTGTGAAACGATATACACTGTCTCCCCCCCCCCCTTGATTTTTTACAGAGGCAACATAGAACTATATGAGTGCCGTGTTAAAATTTGGAATTATTTCGGGTTCGTTTGGCTTTTTTATACATTAATTGAGTTTCTGGGCATTTAATGTGCATAATTCAAATTTGAACTACAAGAACATGCTCCAATGCACCAAAGTTGGTTGAAAAATCACATGTGTGTCCTTGGGTGAATTTCTAGGTCGCATGCAAGAAATAGGGATGAAATTCAAACATCTGGGCGTCGTGGCTCGGCCAAAAATATTGAGAAACTTGGTATTTTAGTTCCTGCAAATCCAAAACACGCATGAAAATAATGAAACTTGGCATGGTGTCATGACATGGCACCAACATGTTGTGGTAAATTTTTCGGCCGAATTGGGACAAGCTTTGGTATAAGCTTCTTGCAAAACGGAGCTTCTCTCAAGAAGGCTCGTGGTTCCGAGAGGCAACGTATCACCTCCGTGTGCGAAACGACATACACTGCCTTCTCCCGCCTTGATTTTTTTACACAGGTAGCTTAGACCAATAGGAGTTTCGTGCTAAATTTTGGAATTATTCTGGGTTTGTTTGGCCTTTTTTATAAATTAATTGAGTTTCCAGTCATTTAATGCACATAATTCAAATTTGAACTACAAGCACATGCTCCAGTGTGCCAAAGTTAGTTGAAAAATCATTTATGTGTACTTGGGTGAATTTTTAGGTCCCATGCAAGAAATGGAAATGAAATACAAACATCTGGGCGTCTTGGCTTGGCCGGAAACATCGAGAAACTTGGTTTTAAAATTCCCGTAAATCCAAAACTCGCCTGAAAATCATGAAACTTGGCATGGTGTCATGACATGGCACCAACATGTTGTGGTAAATTTTTTGTTCGATTTGCGAAGATGCACACATTAACAAAACGGAGCTTCTCTCAAGAAGGCCCGTGGTTCCGAGAGGCAACGTATCACCTCCGTGTGCGAAACGACATACACTGCCTTCTCCCGCCTTGATTTTTTTACACAGGTAGCTTAGACCAATAGGAGTTTCGTGCTAAATTTTGGAATTATTCTGGGTTTGTTTGGCCTTTTTTATAAATTAATTGAGTTTCCAGTCATTTAATGCACATAATTCAAATTTGAACTACAAGCACATGCTCCAGTGTGCCAAAGTTAGTTGAAAAATCATTTATGTGTACTTGGGTGAATTTTTAGGTCCCATGCAAGAAATGGAAATGAAATACAAACATCTGGGCATCTTGGCTCGGCCGGAAACATCGAGAAACTTGGTTTTAAAATTCCCGTAAATCCAAAACTCGCCTGAAAGTCATGAAACTTGGCATGGTGTCATGACATGGCACCAACATGTTGTGGTAAATTTTTTGTTCGATTTGCGAAGACACACACATTAACAATGAACAAAGTCATTTTGGAACAAGTGTTATCACTTTACAATTGGAAACACAAGTATTATTGAAATCATGGGCGTTCTACTTACCATTTACGTGCCGCCACGCGTCCAATTTTTTATTGGCTAGGAGGTGCCATGCAGGGTAGCTATTTGAGTACGGGAGGCATGCGATCAGACCCCTGCACGTGTTTATCAGGAGGAGAGCCCTTTGACCTCTACCCATCGCCCACCTCTCTCCCAACGTCTCCACTAATGGCGCCCGAGCCCCTGTTTAATAGCGTGGCTATGTCTCACTCAACTGAGATTTAAGAGAGAAAAAAGGAAGTCTAAAAAGAAAGTTTTGCACGGATCTTGATGTAAGATCCGACGGACCTATACAGCATCGACTGCGTCTTATAGCAAGACTGATGAATATAAGGACGATGACAGTGGATAATAATTGTCTTACATATTTAGGAGGATAATTAAAAAAGCAACATGTGGCAACGCCCGGAATACACAAAGGGCAAAAGAAGAAGGAAGACGTAGACAACGATCTGGCTCGCTGATCTCTACATTCTTGATGCGTTGCTACAGGCCGCGGAGACTAGTTCTCGCGGTGAGCGGTGATGAGCTCTTTCGTGTGCTCAAGACGCTGCTTGAGAGCATCCATGATTTCCTCCACCAACCTTTGGCGCTCGATGCGAAGCATCGTGATACGTCTCCAACGATCTATAATTTTTGATTGTTCCATGCTATTATATTATCCATCTTGGATGTTTTATATACATTTATATGCTATTTTATATGATTTTTGGGACTATCCTATTAACCTAGAGCCCAGTGCCGGTTTTTGTTTTTCCTTGTTTTTGAGTTTCCCAGAAAAGGAATTTCGAACGGAGTCCAATTGACCTGAAAATTCACGGAGAATATTTTTGGAAAATATAAAAAATATTGGAACAAAAAGTTATCGGAGAGGAGTCCCGAGGCCACCATAAGGGTGGAGGGCGCGTGGCCCGTCCTTTTCGTCGCCTCGTGGGCCCCCCTGACTTGTTCCCGGCGCCAACACCTCTTATAAATCCCAAAAACTTCAGAACAAAACCTAGATCGGGAGTTCCGCCGCCGCAAGCCTCTGTAGCCATGAAAAACCAATCGGGAGCCTGTTCTGGCGCCCTCCCGGAGGGGGCAAACCATTATCGGTGCCCATCTTCATCATCCCGGCGCTCTCCGTGACGAGGAGGGAGTAGTTCACCCTCGGGGCTGAGGGTATGTACCAGTAGCTATGTGTTTGATCTCTCTCTCTCGTATTCTTTATTTGGCATGATCTTGATGTACCGCGAGCTTTGCTATTATAGTTGGATCTTATGATGCTTCTCCCCCTCTACCTTCTTGTAATGGATTGACTTTTCCCTTTGAAGTTATCTTATCAGATTGAGTTTTTAAGGGTTTTGAGAACACTTGATGTATGTTTTGGTGATCAACTTGCGGGTTCTATGACCTTGTGAACTTACGCATAGGGGTTGGCACACTTTTTCGTCTTGACTTCCCGGTAGAAACTTTGAGGCACTCTTTGAAGTTTTTTGTGTTGGTTTGAATAGATGAATCTCAGATTGTGTGATGCATATCGTATAATCAAACCCGCGGATACTTGTGGTGACATTGGAGTATCTAGGTGGCATTAGGGTTTTGGTTGATCTGTGTCTTAAGGTGTTATTTTAGTACGAACTCTAGGGCTGTTTGTGACACTTATTGGAATAGCCCAATAGATCGATCAGAAAGAATAACTTTGAGGTGGTTTCATACCCTACAATAATCTCTTCGTTTATTCTCCGCTATTAGTGACTTTGGAGTGACTCTTTGTTGCACGTTGAGGGATTGTTATATGATCTAATTATGTTATCATTGTCGAGAGAACTTGCACTAGTGAAAGTATGAACCCTAAGCCTTGTTTCTAAGCATTGCAATACCATTTTTGCTCACTTTTATTATTAGCTACATTGCTGTTTTTATATTTTCAGATTACAAAAATCTAACCATCCATATTACACTTGTATCACCATCTCTTCACTGAACTAGTGCACCTATACAATTTACCATTATATTAGGTGTGTTGGGGACACAAGAGACTCTTTATCATTTGGTTGCAAGATTTTTTGGGAGAGACCATCTTCATCCTACGCCTCCCATGGATTGATAAACCTTAGGTCATCCACTTGAGGGAAATTTGCTAATGTCCTACAAAACTCTGCGCTTGGAGGCCCAACACGAGTCTACAAGAAGAAGGTTGCATAGTAGACATCACATCACATTCTCGTCAATAAGTTTCTTGACAATGACGCCGATCCTCTTCAACAAGGCAGTGGTATCCTCGTGCTGCTTCTTCGTTCTGACAATCTTCTCCCTTAGCAGACCCCACTCGGTGTCGAGCTTCGCCTTGTCCTCCCCTAGTCCCCGGATGACTTTGGTAGCATTTTTAAACGAGGCATTCATCTTGTCCTGCAGCTTCGTCCAGTCGGAGATCCGACCCATTAGGTCATCGAGCATAGCGCGCATGCGCCTGTGAGAGTCCTCGTCTGCCCACGAGACATTTTCCCAGGCCACCGCGGCACGGGAGGACATCTCTGCTGCATTCGCAGCACGGCGGGACATCTTTGCTGCTTCCGTGGCGCGACCGGACCAGTCTGCCACATCGACGATGCGGCGGGACCTCGGTGCTGCTTCAGTGGCGCGGCGGGAACTCTGTGCGGCTATGGCGGCACATCGGGACATGTCGTCTGCTTTCGCGGCGAGGCGGGACATCTCTCGTTCTTGCGCTTCCATGCTCGCCTGTCCCTGGTAGTAATCTCTTGACCCAGAACTCAGGCGGGCCATGGCAGACACAAGGGAACGATGATGAATGACTTGTTTGTTTTTTTGGATGAGGAATTGAGGAGAAATGTGCAGTCATCTTGGAGTAGGTAGTATTTATAACCGAGTACTAATACGCTCCTAAGTGGGAAATCATTTAGGTTTTGATCGGTGTGAACAAATTTGCAATTAAATATAGTGTGGTAGTAATTTGGATTGTACGGGACGCATGCCCAAAATTTATTGACGGTTCTATAATATCTAAGTGCGACACTATTCCCGGATGGCGTAACGTGGCGTTTGCACCATAGGGTGCACCGCAATAGGCGATGTCAGCCCACGTCTTGTTCCATCAACCGTGCGCACTCGTTATTACTATCACGCACGCTTCTTTTGATTAGAATGTGTGCCTGTATAGCGCACACACGTTGATCTGTCTAACTGTTTATGTTTGTTGTGGCTAATCGCAAACAGTTCATCCGTGTGAAGTGTATGCCGTCAATCGTAGATACCTTGATCTGGCTAACCATTTCTGTTGTGTTGCCTAATCGCAAACAGTTCATCCGTCTGAAGTGTATGCCCACAATCGCAGAGACCTTGATTTGGTTGTCCGTTTCTGTTGTATTGCCTAATCACAAACAGTTAATCCGAGTTAACTGTATATCGTATATCGCACACACCTTCATCTGGCTGCCCGTTTCCGTTCTTCTGCTTCATCGCAAATAGTTCATTGAACTGAACTGTATGCCCCACATCACACACAACTAAAATCTAAACCGTGTTTGATGTATCCGCCACCGCAAATGTTTTGCATCTTTTTGACATTTTTTTATATCACCGTTTGCGATCAATGCATCGCACATAGTTTCGTCTAAGGGTCTCTGATTGTAGTGTTGCGTTAGCAGCATCCTATAGTAGTGTTAGTGAATACATGAACTCCTCAAACTACGGTAATCACTGGAAAGAATCCTAATTATTGTCACCTTGGGGTATGCGAATCATAACTCATAATAGGTGTCTACAACCTGCAAGATAGGATCAAGAACACAAATATATTCATGAAAACATAATAGGTTCATATATGAAATCATGGCACTCGGGCCCTAGTGACAAGTATTAAGCATAACAAAGTCATAGCAACATCAATCTCAAAACATAATGGATACTAGGGATCAAGCCCTATCAAATCTGACAACGATTACATAACAAATCTCATCCAAATCCAATCTACCTCCGTATCCTACAGAAGAATTACTCACACATGGATGTGAGCATCATGAAATTGTTGATGGAGAAGGGTTGGTGATGACAACGACAAATCCCTCTCTTCGGAGCAAGAAACCCATAAGAAGCTGATACGTCTCCAATGTATCTATAATTTTTGATTGTTCCATGCTATTATATATTCTGTTTTGGATGTTTAATGGGCTTATTTATACACTTTTATATTACTTTTGGGACTAACCTATTAACCGGAGGTCCAGCCCAAATTGCTGTTTTTTTGCCTATTTTAGTGTTTCGCAGAAAAGGAATATCAAACTGAGCCCAAACAGAATGAAACCTTCTGGAGCGTGATTTTTGGAACAAACATGATCCAGAGGACTTGGAGTGGACGTCAAGCAACCAACGAGGAGGCCACAAGGCAGGGGGGCGCGCCTACCCCTGGGCGCGCCCTCCCCCCTCGTGGCTCCACCGACCTACTTCTTCCTCCTATATATACCTACGTACCCTGAAAACATCCAGGAGCACCACGAAACCCTATTTCCACCGCCGCAACCTTCTGTACCCAAGAGATCCCATCTTGGGGCCTTTTTCGGAGCTCCGCCGGAGGGGGCATTGATCACGGAGGGCCTCTACATCAACTCCATGGGCCCTCTGGTGATGTGTGAGTAGTTTACTTCAGACCTTCAGGTCCATAGTTATTAGCTAGATGGATTCTTCTCACTCTTTGGATCTCAATACAAATTTCTCCTCGATTCTCTTGGAGATCTATTCGATGTAATCTTCTTTTGCAGTGTGTTTGCCGAGATCTGATGAATTGTGGGTTTATGATCAAGACTATCTATGAACAATATTTGAATCTTCTCTGAATTCTTTTATGTATGATTGGTTATCTTTGCAATTCTCTTCGAAATTATCAGTTTGATTTGGCCTACTAGATTGATCTTTCTTGCAATGGGAGAAGTGCTTAGCTTTGGGTTCAATCTTGCGGTGCTCGATCCCAGTGACAAAAAGGGAAACGACACGTATTCTATTGTTGACATCGAGGATAAAAAGATGGAGTTTATATCATATTGCATGAGTTTATCCCTCAACATCATGTCATCTTGCTTAAGGCGTTACTCCGTTCTTATGAACTTAATACTCTAGATGCATGATGGATAGCGGTCGATGTGTGGAGTAATAGTAGTAGATGCAGGCAGGAGTCGGTCTACTTGTCATGGACGTGATGCCTATATACATGATCATACCTAGATATTCTCATAATTATTCGCTTTTCTATCAATTGCTCGAGAGTAATTTGTTCACCCATTGTAATACTTATGCTATCTTGAGAGAAGCCACTAGTGAAACCTATGCCCCCCGGGTCTATTTTTCATCATACAAGTTTCCAATCTATTTTATTTTGCAATCTTTACTTTCAATCTACATCATAAAAATACCAAAAATATTTATCTTATTATTATTATCTCTATCAGATCTCACTCTTGCAAGTGGCCGTGAAGGCATTGACAACCCCTTTATCGCGTTGGTTGCGAGGTTCTTATTTCTTTGTGTAGGTACGCGGTGACTCGCGCATGGTCTCCTACTGGATTGATACCTTAGTTCTCAAAAACTGAGGGAAATACTTATGCTGCTTTGTTGCATCACCCTTTCCTCTTCAAGGGAAAACCAACACATGCTCAAGAGGTAGCAGAAGCCTTTAGTCCGAAACAAGTTGGGGTAGACTAGAGGTGAAACCCTTAAGATCTTGCAACCAACTCATGGTTCTGGCACATGCATAGCAAGCTTCCACGCACCCCTGTCCATGGTTAGTTCTTTGGTGATACTCCAATCCTTCAGATCTCTCTTTACGGACTCCTCCCATGTCAAATTCGGTCTACCCCGACCTCTCTTGACATTATCTGCATGCTTTTGTCGTCCGCTATGCACCGCAGCTTCTGGAGCCTACGCTGAATATGCCAAAACCATCTCAGATGATGTTGGACAAGCTTCTTCGGAGCAAGAAACGAACTCCATATTAGGTCTCCAGATGAAGAACATGAGGTGGCGACATCTCCGTATCATAAAACGTGATGATATTTTTTTTGTGTTTTTGCACATATATGGGAATTTATGGCGATGGAATCATCAGAAGGCGCTGGACAGGAGGCCCGCACAGCCAGGTGGCACGCCCTGGGGGGTAACGAGCCACCAGCCCGTGTGGCGGCCCGGTGGCCCCCTCTATCACTTCTCACTCCATAATTCATTATATAATCCAAAGTAAGTCCCCAACTATCCCCACCCAATTCTATTTTTTATTTCTATAGAAAACAACATCATGATAGTTTGCTGAAAACAACGTTAGTCCGGATTAGTTTCACTCAAATCATAGAAATTAGAGGCCAAAACAATAGCAAAAGTGTTTGGAAAAGTAGATTCGTTGGAGACGTATCATGACATGGCAAAGTTATGAATATTTTTGCCATGACAAAATGTGTATTAGTTATATGGCAAAAATAGGATTCAAGACATTGCAAGAGGTATAGAAAGATTGTTGCCATGCAAAAACATTTAACAAATTGTGTATTGCAATGATATTTGGCCATGGCAAAAGTCCCATCAGCAAAATTTGTATTCGTAATGGCAAAAATTGTATGGTGACATGGCAAATGTTATGAAGATTTTTGCGATGGCAAAATGTGTATTGGCGAGATGGTAAAATGGGATTCAAGGCATTGCAAGAGGATTAAAATATTGTTGCCATGCAAAATGAATTACCAAATTGTGTATTACAGTGATATTTTGCCATGGCAAAAAAGTGTATTCGTAACATGGCAAAAACTGAATTCTAGACATTGCAAAAGTTTTAAGATTGTTGCCATTGCAACAGATTGAAAAAGATATAAATTGCAATATATTTACCATGTGCAAAAGTATTTTAAAAATTTGCCCATAAAATGGCGGCTTTCTAACGCATGACAAAATTACAAATATTTGTACAAATCACATGGAAAAAGTTTATGATATTTTCTGTTCTAGGCCATGGCATCTTTACATACATGGCAATTTCTAGAATTTTTTTGATTCATGAATCATGGCAAAACTAGAGTTTTAATGTGATGGTCACATGGCAAATGTATGAAAAAATTGCGATCTATATCGTGGCAAAATGTAGAGAAAAGACATATTGCAAGTGACGAAGGCAAAAATTATACTGGACACATGGAAAATTTAGCATGATTTGTTTTGTTTTTCCACAAAACACAAAATCATGGCAAATTTGCCATGTGAACACAATTTAGGTTGCCATTGTGTCAAATAGAACCTTAATTAGACAAAATTCAGTACATGTACATAACCAGAAAAATCGGGTGGCTCAATCACTCTGAAATAATATGTGCTACAAATAACACCTCACCAGGCCGAATCGGCGATGCACAGACCATACAAGGAGTCGTTGCCGATGAAGCTCGCACACTAGGTGTGGCAGCGGGCGGCGCAACGGCTGGGGAAGACGGTTACCGACGTCTGCCACTGGAACGTGGTGGAGAAGGTTGATCTAGAGGATAGCTGGCGGGGCGCGGCGTTCCCGGTGACAGACTGTGGCGGGAAGCACCGGATCAAAGCTCCATGGTGGCGTGTGTACGAGATAGAGAGAAGGTGAGAGAGCAGGTGGAGCAATGATAAGAAAACAGAGGAGGCATAGCGCCACCACGACGGCGACAACAATCGAGCGCCGCCCTCGAGCTGCTTCTCTCCATGTCGTTCGCCGTCAATAATTTCTCCTTCGAAATCTTGCTGCCGCCGGGTGTGGAGATGCGGAAGGAGGAGGGGAAAGGAAGAATATGAGTGCAACAAGGCCTCACCAATGAGTTGCGGCTGCTCCATATGTCCATCGGGAGGCTTGGTGCGGCGACGGAGGAAACCCATCAACGAGCAGCTCGTCTCTCCCTCTATGCGAGGATGGCGACAAAAAATGGAACGGAAATGATAGTGTCAAGGGGGAGTGAATAAGGTGGCGGTTGACTTGTCGTGAACGCGCGTTCGCGCGGACGCGTCCCTACGACATACGAACTGGAAACATGACCTAGCAACCAAATGTGCTTCAATATCCGTGCAAATAATCTGACGGCAATCGATGTGTTAGCCCTAGAAACCTAAAAGTCCGACGCCAGATTTTTATCATTTTCGGTAATTAATGAAGCATGTGGGCCTTCATGATCCTTGCTAGTGTTCATTAAAAGGAAGACAATGTAGGAGTATATTCAAATCTTCATTAGCATCATCTCTGCACCAAGACTTGTGCTAGCTGTTAATGTCTCAAATTTTGTTGAACCCAAGTCTTTTTCTTCCGTCCCAACATTTTACGTGCATCGTATGAACAGCTGCAGATTCTCTTCTCATGAGATGAAAAAAAAATATCTAAACCGCCAAAGAAATATCTGCCACCATGCTTGGCGGGTAAATTGGTGACTTGTCCAAATCCCCAGCCCTCATAATAATTCAGAAAAAAAAGATACTTGTGGAAACTAAAGGAGAGAGAGAAAAGAATCAGCCAGAATGAGCATGAGGCCAAAACAAAGAAAGGAAAGAGCAATTCTCTTCTCTGGTTGCTTGTTGGGCACCCCCAACCAAGCGACTCCTCTTCTCCCTTCTTATCTCCTTCTCCTTGGAGGAGAAACAAACAGGGCCGCGCTCCTTTCTCTCCCTCTCTCGGTCTCTCATCGCAGGTGAGTAGTTCATCCTCGTGGCTTCCCTCTCTCGATTTCCTCGCTCTTGGTTCCGGTAATCGCTTGTTCTCGGGCGAGGGCTTGATTCTTCAACGCCAATATTTCACCTTTGGAGTGATTATTGGTCATGAAGCCCCTGGGATGTTCTCTTCCCCTTTGTTTTTAGTTCTTATATTCTGGTTAAGGTTGCCCTGGGCGATCTCGCGGCAGCATTAGTTGATTGATGCGGCAGAAAGTTCAAGTGCGCCAGCGATCCTTATCTTTAAACGGACGGGCGAACCGACGGAAATGTTCTTTTCTTCCGCTTGACACTACTCCAACAACAACAAAGCCTTTCAATCCCAAATAAGTTGGTGTAGGCTAGAGTTTTGTGGGTGCAATAGCTACCTTCCACGCACCCTGTCCAATCTTTGGTGATATTTCAGTTCTTTAGATCTCTCATTATGGACTTCTCTCGTGTCAAGTTTGGTCTATCCTTATCTTTCTTGATATTATCAGCATGGCTTAACCATTCGCCATGCACTGACGCTTCTGGAGGCCTGCATTGTATATGCCCAAGCCATTTCAGACGATGTTGGACAAGATTGACAATACTCCAATCTAGCAATTTTTTTCCTGAGGCAGCCCCTTATTTTGCCAAAGATGCCTTACAAAAGAGCAACTCTAGCAGTGTTGCCATATTGGCAGCCTCCATATCACATATGGAGCAATATGAGGCTGCCGAGCCAAGTGCACACATAGAATCAGCATAAGAGCTTCCTTCATATCATGGGACCCATTCGTCAGTGGGACATATTTTTTTCCCAATCTCTGATACATATATATTCAGTTAAACCTGAGCATGGCGACGAGGGCTTGGATGGCCAGTAGCACGACAGCGAGGGCTTTACAACGGGGTACCAATTGCGACTGTGATTTGGTCGTTGGCGACCCGTTTCCAGTACTGATTTCAGCTTCAGGGTGTCAGTTCCGATGGCGGCAACTCGATTCCGATGGCGATGCTCAAAATCTCCATAGATTCCCCGCTTCTTAAAATTTCAAACATCATCGTCGATTTCATTCCTCCACGCTTCTCGCCGTAGAGTCGTCGATTTCTTCCCATCTGGTGGAAAAATTATGCTAACCATTTTTGGGACACATATGGTGATCCTTGTGGAAATCCTTATGTGTCTCCCAAAATGGCTGACATAAATTTTACCACCACTTCTCCTCCGAGAACAGCACCTAGTCCGCCGGCTGTTATAGTGGAGGTTGTGATCGGCGAGAAGGGGAGTGGAGGCTGCGGGGCTTTTCATAGCTGCGAGCTGTGACAGTGGGAAAAATGGCGGTAAAATTGCCATGAGCCAGCGCGGGAGGTTGAGGAGGGAGGTGAAACTTCCCTCCCGCATGAGCGGATGGCACGTGCTCCAAACCAACGTCCCCAGCCTAGTCATATTGACGGTTATTATGCCAATTGGCCCGATACTGCTAGAGTTGCTTTAAGAGTATGGAACGGAGGCCATCATCTAACATCATCTCCCCCTCCCCCTCCGTCGCCCCCGCGCGGGAGACCATGGGGTCCCAACCCTCCGCCATTGGGCCCCTCCTTCCTGCTCTCCCCTCCCTCGTCGTCGGTGGTCGGCGCCGGGCTAAGCCCGCGCGTGCGATGGAGGCGGCGGAGGCATCGCCCTCTCACCCCGGGCTAGGGATGCGTGAGATCCCCGATCTCAAGGATGAGGCCCCGATCTATGGCAGCGACGCCGATCTAGTCCAGGGCTGTCTCCATGAGCACGGAGGATGAGGCCCCGATCTATGGCAGCGACGCCGATCTGGTCCAGGGCGGTCTTATAACGCCCTCGATGCGGCTATATCTCCCACGTGTCGAAGCACGACTTAGAGGCATAACCGCATTGAAAGCAATGTCGCAAGAGAGGTAATCTTCATACAACCCATGTAATACATAAGGGAAAGAGATACATAGTTGGCTTACAGTCGCCACTTCACACAATACATGAATAAAGCATTACAACATACAAATACAATCAAGGTCCGACTACAGAACCAAAATAAAAGAAGAACCCCAAATGCGACAAAGGTCCCCGATCGACCCCAACTGGGCTCCACTACTAATCAACTAGAACGAAGCAACACAAAGGACAAGATCTTCATCGAGCTCCTCCTGAGCTTGGTGGCGTCATCTGCACGGTCTCATCGGCACCTGCAAGCTGGTTTTGGAAGTATCTGTGAGCCACAGAGACTCAGCGATCTCGCACCCTCGCGATCAAGACTATTTAAGCTTATGGGTAAGGTAAAGGTATGAGGTGGAGCTGCAGCAAGCGACTAGCATATATGGTGGCTAATATACGCAAATGAGAGCGAGAAGAGAAAGCAAAGCACGGTCGATAAAAGTATGATTAAGAAGTGATCCTAAAACAATTTACGTCAAGCATAACTCTAACATCGTGTTCACTTTCCGGACTCCGCCGGAAAGAGACCATCACGGTTACACACGCGGTAGATGCATTTTAATTAAGGTCAACTTCAGGTTTTCTACAACCGGACATTAACAAATTCCCATCTGCCCATAACCGCGGGCACGGCTTTCGAAAGTTCAAGTCCCTGCAGGGGTGTCCCAACTTAGCCCACGACAAGCTCTCACGGTCAACGAAGGAATAGACCTCCTCCCGAGACATTCCGATCAGACTCGGTATCCCGGTTCTTCAAGACATCCTCGACAATGGTAAAACAAGTCCAGCAAGACCACCCGATGCGCCAACATCCCGATAGGAGCTGCACATATCTCGTTCTCAGGGCACACCGGATAAGCTAAGCGTATGGGAGCCAACGTAACCCAAGTTGCCAAGGGACAGCCCTGCACGGTGCTCTGGGTTGGACCAACACTTAGACAAGCACTGGCCCCGGGGGGGAGGGTTAAAATAAGATGACCCTCGGGATGCACGACTCCCAAGGGAAAAGGCTAGGTGGCGAATGGTAAAACCAAGGTTGGGCCTTGCTGAAAGAGTTTTATTTAAAGCGAACTGTCAAGGGGTTCCCATTATAACCCAACCGCGTAAGGAACGCAAAATCCGGAAACATAACACCGATATGACGGAAACTAGGGCGGCAAGAGTGGAACAAAACACCAGGCATAAGGCCGAGCCTTCCACCATTTACCAAGTATATAGATACATTAATTAAATAAGAGATATTGTGATATCCCAACAAAATACCCATGTTCCAAACATGGAACAAGCTCCAATCTTCACCTGCAACTAGCAACGCTATAAGAGGGGCTGAGCAAAGCGGTAACATAGCCAAACGACGGTTTGCTAGGACAAGGTGGGTTAGAGGCTTGGTTCAACAATATGGGAGGCATGATAAGCAAGTGGTAGGTATCGCAGCATAGGCATAGCAAAAGAGCGAGTAACTAGCAAGCAAAGATAGAAGTGATTTTAAGGGTATGATCATCTTGCCTGAAATCCCGCAAGGAAGAAGAACGAGTCCATGAAAAAGACAAACGGACGTAGTCGAACGAATCGTCACAAACGTGACGTTACCAGAACCAACCCGAAGAGGCAAACACCGGAAAGAAGCACACAACATAGTAAACAACCAACACAAGAACATGGTATGAGATGCGGGATGCGGTATGCGATGCATATGCATGATTTGCAAGGGAATGAAAGAACCTGGCCTCAACTTGTAAATCCAAGTGTGCCACTGGAAAGATGAGATGAAATCGCTTGAAAACGATATAAAGAACGCCGGAATCGGAGACACGGTTTGGAAATGGCGAGCAATTCAAATATGGCACCGGTCTGCGATATACAGCAAGTAGCCTTCTAAATGCAACAAGATGAACATGCTACAGCACCCAAACATGGCAACAAAATACATGGCAGCGATCCACTCATGATGCTTAACAAAAGATGAACACTGAGCTACGGCCAATTCATCCATTAACAGGTTCAAACAAGTATGGCAAAAATGCATATGGTAAACAGATTTCAGACTTAGTGAAATTAACACTTGTCTGGAATTTCAGATCAGGTAACACACTTTGGAGCATGAAAACTATATGCTACAGGGCCTGAACATGTCAAAGTAAAGCATGGCATGGAGCTACTCAAAGAGCTTAACAAAAGTCCTTTAGTGACCTTGAGCCAAAAGGGATCAGAAAATACAATTGCAAGCATGCGAACATGGCAAAAACATAATCAGTTCACAGACTTAGTGAAAACTGGAGCATGCTGAAAACAGATATCAAGTAGGCATGTTTACAAGCTCGATGCACTCACTACAGAGCAAGTCATGACAATCTAAGCATGCACCCATTAAGAATACACAAAATACAAGCTAGACATGGCAAGAACAATAACATAGAATGCACAGATCAACTACAACATCCTTGGCAAAATCGCTAACAAGTAGACAATCTGCCAGGATTCACGAAATGACAAAAGTAGAGCTCGATTGACTCAAGCTAGGGTGATCCATAATTGCAAACAAAGACATGGATGGATAGAGCATTACAAGATTAATAAAACATCCTTACTGATCATCCTCAAAAGAGGCACGGATCACTAGGAAACAACATGAACATATGGCCAAATGAGATAAACAGTCCAAGGACTTTAGTGGAAATGCTAAGTCCCTGAAAACAGCATTACCAAGTGCCTCACTTGGCAAGCTTGTGCTAGTCACCACACACATCACAAAAATACATGGGTTGCACCTCTGGATAGATGGCAAAACATATAACAAAACACATGTAGAGCTCAAGGGCATATCATGCACACAATAATCATGGCAAAAATGAAAAATATCTAAATGGAGCAGCAGATCTGACAATTATCTCAACTAGCATACTTTCAACAAAATTTCGGGCATTAAGATGAACTCAAATGAAAATGATGCAATGGAATGAAATGATGTACTCTCTGAGACGAACATTTTGATATGCTATATGCCCAAAACGGAGCTACGGATGCGGAGTTACGACATGATGAATATGGGCATATGAAACATGGAAATCTCGGGGACTTAGTGAAATTATACCTCCGCGAAAAAGTCAATGCGGGATGAGGATATCCGGGATGGGGTGGATCCGGTTCGGGATGGCGCCGTTTGGTTCATCTCGATCCACCGGGGCGGATCTGGATCTGCACGCTTCTCGAGGTGGCGCCGGGCTCGCCGGTGAATCGCCGGAACAGGGCGCCGGAGTTTGGGGAGGAGCTGCGGCCGGAGTTCGCCGGAGGCGGCGGGCGAGACCGGAGGGTGCGGCGACCGGCGCGGGTGGCGCTGTGGCCGGCGGCGAGCGCAGCGGCAAGGGGCGAGGGGCGGCGAGGTGCCTCGGGTGGCGCGCGGCGCGAAGGAAGGCGGCGGCGAAGCAAGCTGGCGGCCGGTGGAAGGAGCCGCGGCTCGGGCGGGAGGAGAGCCGGGCGTGGGCGGCGGCGCAGAGATGGGCCGGGCTGGCCGGCCTCGGGCCCGCAGGGCCGCGGCGGCGCGGGGGAAGAGAGAGGAGGGTGCGGGCGACACATGGCGGCGGCGGATTCGCTGGAGTCGGCGGCGGAGCTAAGGTGGCGTCCTCTGATTGGTGGAGGTGAGGTGGCCGGCGGAGCGGACATGTTCGGGCGGCGCGTGGACGCGTCCGGCGGCGCGAGGGGAAGGATTAGGGTTTCGTCTGCGCGAGAATTTCGGAGGGAGACACATATTTATAGGTAGAGGGAGTTAGGGGAGTCCAAATGAGGTGCGGTTTGCGGCCACGCGATCGTGATCGAACGACCGAGATGATGGAGCAGGTTTAGGTGGGTTTTTGGCCACTTTGGAAGGGTGTTGGGCTGCAACACACACGAGGCCTTTTCGGTCCCTCGGTTAACCGTTGGAGCATCAAACGAAGTCCAAACGGTACGGAACTTGACAGGCGGTCTACCGGTAGTAAACTAAGGCCGCTTGGCAAGTCTCGGTCCAAACCGAAAATGCTTAATCCCCACACACGAGAAGAAGGTAGAAATGACCACCGGAGGAGAACGGAGTGCCGGATTGCAAAACGGACAACGGGAAAAATGCTCGGATGCATGAGAAGAACATGTATGCAAATGAAATGCACATGATGACATGATATGCAATGCATGACACGCAAGCAATGACAAGGCAACAACAGCGAATAACTGGACGACACCTGGCACATCGGTCTCGGGGCGTTACAACACTCCACCACTACGAGAGGATCTTGTCCCGAGATCTAGAATGGCACCGGAGGGAAAACGGAAGAGAAAGAGAAGAGGTAAAACTAAGTTGCTCCTTTGCCAAACGAGTGAAACCAAAGAACCCTGAAAAAGATTAAGCCATATCCAGAAAAGAATACAAGGGAGATGACGAAGCTGAGAACACTCCGTTAGAAAAGAGGAACAAGGAAGAACAACTTCGAGCAGCACTCCGATTGAAAAGAAAAGGAATTGAATAAGAACTTGGTAAGATGAGAGGATACTTGATGAAATCAACAACACACTACCTCCGTAACTATTGAATGAATGGGGCAAGGGAGTAAGAAAGATCTCGGACAGCACTCCGGTTCAAAAGAGATGAAAAAAAACTAGATAACATGAAAGAGCTTGAGAAAAGGGACACAATACTCCGGTTAAAAGGATAAGCACGATCAAAACATGGTCCTGATAATCCGAGAAGATGGGTTGAGGAGAGCAACATCACAATGTCTCCGGAACGAAGGGAAACAAGATCTTGAGAGAGCACGGTTACAACAAATGCTAGAACGGAGTTGTTGAAAACCAACAACGAAAAGAATAAGCTTGATATGGTCTTATGGAATACATCTCAAATTATGAGGTGACAACCTGCCACTCACGGGAAGAAGAATTGAATTGATATGGACAAGGAGACGAGAAAGTATTTCACCGGAAGGATAAAGAAGAGCTTGGGTCAAATATAAACACCATGATAGCAACAATCCTCAGGGAAGGCTTTAGGTGAAATATAACCCAATATAACTCCAATGAAGAGATTGATGGACTTAAAATACCTCATTCTTAACAATATGTGAATCATGAAGCATGAACTCAAATTATCAAGAATGACATAATACCACCTCCAAAGATACGGTAGAAAGAAATCGCACTCAGGAATGCAAGATGAAGAATGCTAGAGCTCCTCTGAAAAGAATCTCGATGAACACTTCGAGAAGGAATCAAATCCTTGATGAACCATCATGTAGAACCTCCATGAAGAACTCCGGTAGTAAAAGAAATGATCAATCGAAATGGAGGATGAAAAGAATAAGATTGAAGCCTTGTAATGATTTAAATGGATCTCGCGATGAAATAATTGAGAGAACTTGGAACTCCGGAAAGAAGAGCACTTGAAACCCAGAATAAGTATGATGAACCACTCCGGAAAAATAGGAATTGAACAAACTCGATGAAACAAGAATAAGAATTATATTATGCTCGTCCTTCATCAATTAAATTGATGACAAACAATGCATTTGGCACCCTACTTATTCTCGTAGAAAGGATTAAGAGAGATATAGCGCAAACTTGAGAAGGTATTGAACGAACCACCGGAAGGGTTGAAACAACGAATAAATTGATATGGTGACCAAGGAAGAGAACTCTTGAACGGACCACCGTAAGAATTGAAAATGATCGAAGTAGGGGTGCATCACCGGTAAGAATTAGCAAATGAACGAAGGTGCTTGAGACAAACTAGATACATGAGAACGAAGAGATCAAGAACTGATTAGAGGATATTTGATTGATGCACCGGCAAGATAGGAGAATGATAACTGACAGCTGAGAATGAATAAACCTGAATTGATGGACTCCGGATAACAAACTGAGAAAACTCTTGAATTACTCCGGATAGGTGAAAAGAATTCTCACGATCAAAACAATTACGAGAGGATGGCAACAAGCTAGAATCACGAATCTTGAAGAGAATGGAGCAAGATTAAAGAGAAACTCTTCTTCGGTCTTCAAAATTCGAGAATGACGACGAGAAACATCACCAAGAATTATTTAGACACTCCGGAAGAATCAAAACGAAGAGGTTGAGCCAACGATGAAAAGAATTGTGAAAGATCTAGGAGATGGCATTTGACTGATGATAACTCATTCTTACGTCAAACTTTAAAAGGAATTTAGGATAGCTCCGGGAAAATAAGAAGAGTCAGGTAAGATCCTGGGAAAAGACCTGTGGGTTAGTGCCCACTCAAAAGAAACACCGTTGAAATGATTTAAAAGAGAGGTTGCACCGGTTGAATTAAATGACTTGAATGAGATAACATCCTCGAAAGATCTTGAAAGAATCTTGAATGACAAGACGAGCCTTTTTAGAAAATTTGAGCATGCCGGAATAAATGAATAGCGAGAAGTGAATTATTATGAAGTACACCGGTATGAGAAGGCATTGAAATGAGGAAAAAGGGTAAGGTTAACAAAGCTTGACTTGAAACCACCGGAGAAGATAAAAGAAACGAAGAATGATGAACTAGAAGCTCCGTTAGAATCTTCATGAGAATCACCGGATAAGAATATTGACAGGAAAGGATGGAGAGACTTCACAAGAATGAAAGATACTTGATTAAGACATCTGAGTCCTTAAAGAAACAAAGGGAGGGAGGATGGGAAAAACAAAGGCAACTTGGAGACGGATGAAACAAACAACGTTGAGAAGAAAACCTGAAGTGGCGATTCATTTATTGTGTGAAGTGGCGATTGTAAGCCAACTATGTATCTCTTTCCCTTATGTATTACATGGGTTGTGTGAAGATTACCTCTCTTGCGACATTGCTTTCAATGCGGTTATGCCTCTAAGTCGTGCTTCGACACGTGGGAGATATAGCCGCATCGAGGGCGTTATACGTCTCCATGAGCGCGGCAGCGTGGCGGCCAGCCGGTTCCTAGGGGCGCTCGTGGCGGCAGCCTGGCGATGCTCTGCCTGATCTGGGGCGGAGGCTGCTGGATCCGGGGCGACGGCCCCTAGGCTGGCCTCCTCGTCCGAGCGCGGCGGGGCAGGTGGGCTGCCGGGGATCGGATTGGGCGGCCGGTGTTCCTCCGTCGGTTTCCGCGGCGTCAGATCTGGTGGTTCCCCTCCCTCCTGTTGCCTTTCTTGTCGTCCCGCTGGTTTGCGGCTGTAGGCTCCGGTGATGGTGAGCCCTGGTGGTGTACCTTGGGTCCGGGGGAAACCTTGGCCGGTTTGACTGTTCCAGCGGCGGCGGTGTCCATGGGCATCACTTTCCTTCATAAAGGCGCAGCTGAGGGCCCAATCTACCCACCCTGATCTCATGCCGGGTGAAAACCTACAATCCTCTTCGGTTTTGGCGGCAGTGGCGCTTCACGTCGTGACCTTCCTGGAGGTGTCGTCAGGGGTCTTGGGGCTTGGTTGGGAGTGCAGAGGAATTGCAAGTGAAGGGGATGGGACCAGTGGCAGCAGGTGGTGTTCGCGAAGGAGGTGTGGCGTTGCATCTGACACGTCGACAATGGCGGTTCCCAGCGGCATGGAGCAGCGGGGTTTCACTGCTGGGCGTGTGTTGATGGACGAGCGCAGAATGGCGGTGTTGTCTCGCGTCATGGCGGCGTCGACGACAGCTAGACCGGGCAAGGTTGATGCGTCAGTACAGCTCTGAAGATGGATTGGTGGCAGTTGGCGGCGGCGGCCTCTGAGTGTGCGCCGGACCGGTGGGTGCTCCATACCCGGCAGGTGGCTTGGTTGGGGCCTCAGGTCTTAGATGTTAGGTTTGTCTTAGATGTTAGGTTTGGCTGCGAGGTCTGTTTGGTATTAGGCTCAGACTATCAGCATCCCTTCATCAATTGGAGTAGCGACAGATTTTGCCTAGACGGTGGCTTCAGTCTTACTGATATATTACTTTGTAAGATCTTTTGTGAATAATTAATAAAGTGGCTGCATGCATCGCCCAGATGCAGAGGCCGGGGGTCTTCCTCCTTTTCCAAGAAAAAAAAGTATGGAATGGTGGACTAGTATTTTCATTTACAGTGCAAAATAAAGTCCATGATGAAGTGCATGTCTTATTTTATTTCTTCCACTAGGGGTGTGAGGCAGAAAGGGAGTGTGGTTTAGGGTTTTAGGAAAGAACAACAGCCGCCACTTGAAAAAAATTTGAGTCCCCTCGCCTCTGGCTGCCATCTTGGCCTCAGAGTTTTGTGGCTGCCATCTTGGCATTGAGAGATGGCGGGACCTCAGCTCCTTCGTTTTGTGGTCTTCGTTAGGGTCTCTCTAGTGGTGGATGTGGTGTTTTTGTGAATAAAGGTACCGTGGTTCTTTCTCTATCGTGGCGGTGCCATGTGATGAGTTTATGTTATTGATTTGTGTTGTTTTTGTTGGCTTTCTTTCTAGAGTCGGAGCCCTTCCTTGACGTTTTGGCAAAGATCTTGCAATTCGAAAACCTGCACCTTTTTTTAGATTGACAACCTGCACTTCTAGGGGATCATCCAGGCCCAAATCCATTCATAACTTACGGCTTCCTATCATCTTTGATGATCGACTCAAGGGGCTTCCAAAAGCATTTATTGGCAATCAAGCTTGTGCGGGTAAACGAGTGGCAGTGTCGCTGCTCCGGTCCAATTGCAGTATCTTTAATAAAACCTTGACTATAGTTCATCTTGCAAAGACTGATACCACGGAGAAGATGTCTCTTAAGAGATTACATTATAATTCTTAGTTGTAGGTGTTACTGTGTAGTTTCTTGGACTTTGGATCCAGAGGATTGTACCTGTGATGGTTGTCGAGTATGAATGAAGTTACATGTGTTTCTCAAAAACAAAAGAAAAAAAGACTTAGGGACGCAAGACGAAGAGGTTAAAGCTAAATAAACATTGACTTGTATCGTTGTTGTACTAAAGTATTTCTATTGTGTTTTTCTCTGAGCATTCAGCTTACTTCTCTTTGAGGATCAAGTATCTAGAATGGTTTCTAACTACTTCTATGCTAACATCTTGCACAGGTTTGGGACAACTTACTTTTGACCATGGCAGGGACCTTAGTCCTGCCGGTTGCTCTTGAGACAACTTTTGCAGGCCGTACAGGCGGTCGGCACTGCAAGTCTCATGGAACCAGGAGGACTCCCTCAATGTTGGCAATGTCATTGAACCGTCCTGTAAGGATGGCAGCATTTGTCGGTCTGAGATCGGTACATAGCTTCTCAGCCGTGCGCTCGTCCAACTTCAGGTCAACAGTTGCATCTTACAGATTCTCTAGACGGGGAAGGCGTGCTTCTTTTGTAACCAGAGCAATGTTCGAGAGGTTTACTGAGAAAGCTATAAAGGTCATAATGCTTGCGCAAGAGGAAGCGAGGCGCCTGGGCCACAACTTTGTCGGAACCGAGCAAGTTCTATTGGGTCTGGTTGGAGAAGGCACTGGTATTGCGGCAAAGGTGCTTAAGTCCATGGGTATAAATCTGAAGGATGCCCGTGTGGAAGTGGAGAAGATCATTGGGAGGGGCAATGGTTTTGTTGCTGTCGAAATACCATTCACACCACGTGCAAAACGTGTTTTAGAGCTTTCATTGGAGGAAGCTCGGCAGCTAGGTATGTCAGTCAAGAGGTCTTTCTATAGTTTGATCCATTTTATTTTATTTCTATGGTTCCTAGGTTACTGCCAGACAAACTGAAACCTAACAAAGGGATAGTTACATCTCTGTTACTGGAACGATTGATGCCTTTTTCTTAGCTAGCTATCAGTTACTCTCTCTGTAAACAAATATAAGAGCGTTTAGATTACTATTTTAGTCATCTAAATGCTTTTATATTTCTTTACGGAGGGAGTACAACTTAAAAGTTTTCAGCAACCAAAACATGAATTCGTTCCATCACTAAGTGTTCCAAGTTGAACTAGCGGCAATTGATATCACTAGGGTTGAATTTGTGACTGATAATGCATATTTGATTATGGTGACCATCACTCTTTCCATTATGCTTCCATCCAGGATGATTGAAGCGAAGGTAAAGCATGTTCTCTTCACACTTCTAATTGCTACTGCGCTTTTTCATGTTCCTCACCAACTATAAGTCTAAATTTTATCCGTTGGCCGGTTCGCCCACACAATTGGCTAGCTACCTGACTACTTTCATGTAACACCCACAATGCGGCTATATCTCCCACGTGTTGGGGCACGACTTAGAGGCATAGCCGCATGGTAGGCATGTCACAAGAGGGGTAATCTTTACACATCTCATGTACTGAATAAGAAAAAGATAAAGAGTTGGCTTACAGTTGCCACTTCACACAATACATACATATTCATACATCATCCAAGGTACAAACAAATGTCCGACTACGGAATCAAAATAAAAGAAGACAACTCCAAATGCTAGATCCCCGATCGTCCCAACTGGGCTCCACTACTGATCAACAGGAAATGAAACAAAACAACGATCAAGATCTTCATTGAGCTCCCACTTGAGCTGGGTTGCTTCACCTGCACTGGTATCATCGGCACCTGCAACTATTTGGAAGTATCTGTGAGCCACGAGGACTCAGCAATCTCACACCCGCGAGATCATGACTATTTAAGCTTATGGGTAGGAAAGGGTAGTGAGGTGGAGCTGCGGCAAGCACTAGCATATATAGTGGCTACCATACGCAAATAAGAGCGAGAAGAGAAGCAACGCACAGTCGAGAAACTACAAGTGATCAAGAAGTGATCCTGAAACTACTTACGTTCAAGCATAACACAAGAACCATGTTCACTTCCCGAACTCCGCCGAGAAGAGATCATCACAGCTACACACGCGGTTGATTCATTTTAATTAAGTTATAAGTGTCAAGTTTTCTACAACTGGATATTAACTAATTCTCATCTGCCCATAACCGCGGGCATGGCTTTCGAAAGTTCAAACCCTGCAGGGGTGTCCCAACTTAGCCCATCACAAGCTCTCACGGTCAACGAAGGATATTCCTTCTCCCAGGAAGACCCGATCAGACTCGGAATCCCGGTTACAAGACATTCGACAATGGTAAAACAAGACCAGCAAAGCCACCCGATGTGCCGACAAATCCCGATAGGAGTCGCACGTATCTCGTTCTCAGGGCACACCGGATGGGCAAGACGTCGGGTTGGCATAGACCCTGGTTGCCCAGGGGGCGCCGGACATCGCCCAGTTTGAACCAACACTCGGAGGAGCACTGGCCCGGGGGTTCAAAATAAAAATGACCCTCGAGTCTGCAGAACCCAAGGGAAAAAGGCTTAGGTGGCAAATGGTAACACCGGAAACAACCATCGCATAAGCAACCCGAAGAAGCAACACCGGAAAGAAGCAAACAACATAGTAAACAACCATCGCATAAGCATGGCATGATGCACAACCAAGTATGATGCATGTCCGGTTTAATGAGGCATGGCATGGCAAAGTGCACAAACAATACTAACACCACATTCAAGTTATTTAGTTCGATCTCGTTTATGTACCCAACAATATTAAATGTTGATTAACATGGCAAGAGGTGAAGCATGAGTAAAATACACCGCTAGGCATTTTAAATGAGGCCGGAAACATCAAACAACAATTCCGGTAAATCCCCATATGCATTTAGCAAACAACAATTTAAATGAGGCCGCAAACAACAATTTAAACATTCTTGGTGTTGTTATCATGATGCGGATGACATACGCAAGTTTATGCAAGTTTTATGAAAATATTGATAAGAGCATTATGAAGCATTTGTCACCGTGGTGGAAAGAAAGTGTGCCACGGCGACGAATCCGAAAATGATGCCACGGCAACATGTCGGTTCCGGTAGCTCATGGAGATACCGGTGCAAAAGGAAAAGTGACGGAAGCGTGTCAAAAGATGGTGGGGTGGTCCCGGTAACCGGGTGTCCCACGAGACGACGGTATGGCAAAAGGGAACATGCAAGAAACACGTCGGACACGGTGCACACGCGAGCATTTCATACAACACACAACATTCGTTCACGCGCGTCGTCTCGGTGGTTATACCTTTGAAGCGTGCATTTCGGGCGGAACGAGTTTGTAGTGGAAGTAGTCGTTCATGGGTCGTCGAGGGAAGTAGTGGTTCACGTTCGCTTTGGGAGAGGTACTTGACGAATCCAAGGTTTCCGGGGGCGACGGTAGTAGAACTTCGCGAATCCAAGTTCTTCGGAGGTCGTCATCGAACTTGGTCAAATACACGATGTGGGTAGACGTTCACTCGACGGCCTTCGACGACGGTAGTTGTACACGGGTCTTCGGCCACGGAAGTAGTCGTACACGTTTTCGTAGAGGTTCGGGGTCAACGACACGGAACTTGACGTCCACGGGGTCTTTGCGGGTCGACGGTAGTGGTTCACGTTTTGTAGCCGTTCGAGTCATCGGTGGAGGAACTTGGCGGTCCATGTAGTCGAACTTGGTGCATCCGAATGGTACTGGGTGAATCCCCGTAGTCGAACTTGGTGGCCTTGACGAACCGAAGTGGTAGTAGGCAAAAAAACACGGTCACGGTAGTCCCCGGAGATGTAGTCTCGTGTGCGGAACTTGACGGGTCAGGAGACCTCGGGAAGGAAGAAGCTCGGTTCATGCCAAGGTCTCGGAGGGGCCAGCCATGGCGTTCCTGATAGGCGGGCGGGGCAGCGCAGACTTCTGGAGGACCATGGGCGCGCGAGGAGGCAAGATGGTGCGGCGGCAGCGCAGGAACGGCGGCTCCGGCGTGGGGCTGCCGGGATCTCGTCGGAGACATGGCCAGAGGCGGGCGGCGCGGCTTCCTGAGGAGCCTAGGGCGGCCATGTAGGAGAGGGAGGCGCAGGCAGGAGGAGGCGTTGAGGCGGACGGGTGAGGCGACGGCCACGGCGGCGCTGGCCGCCGGCATCAGGCCGTGTGGCCCGTGGGCAAGCAGCGAGGGCGAGGAGGCAGCCCCAGGCACGGGGAGGCAGCAAGGCGCTGGGTCGCGCGTGGGGTGGCCTTCCTGATGGAGCTCGGCGGCGGTAGAGGCATGGGACGCGCGGCGGCGAGGGTAACTCGCGGTGGTGGCGGCAAGGGGATCGAGGACGAGGAGCTCCTCTCCTGGGCGTGGCGGCGCTGTGTGGGAACGAGGGAGAGGACGAGGGGATCGGGGAGATGGGGGTTGCGAGGGAGATGGGGATCGGGCGTGCGGTTCCCTGGTGACGGTGCTAGGAGGAGGCAGGGGAAGTTGGGGATCGATCAGATGGGCTCTCCCCCTGGCGCTAGGGTTACGGGGGAGTGGGCCTTGGGCCAAATTGGGCTGCGGGCTCCCTTCTCTCTTTCTCTCTTCTCTTTTTATTTTCTTAGCAGAAAACAATTAAGGAGAAGAAAAGGAAAGAGGGAGGTTAGGGAAAGAATTTGAGTACGCAGATAAATTTCCCGGACTCGCAAAAATACGAGGAATTTGACAAAAATGGCCTGAGGATTTTTAGAGGAAGTAAAATCCACACACGTTGGATTTAACTCGGCAAGTTTGAATTTTGAAACCCATTCGAATGAACTCCAAATGGGTTGAAATTATAGGAGGTGACCCTACACAATAGATGTGATTTATGGGCAGATTTGGGACATTAATGGAGAAAGTAAAATTGCAACCCAATTTGCAATTTAACTTAAAAGGTCGAAAAGAAAGGATAGGAGGTTGAGTCGGGTAAGGGAAGAGTTGAAGAGTAGTGCAATTGTGTTATGGGTGATTCCAAGTTAACGGAATATTTTATAATAGCTCCCTAAATATTAGGAGGATATGTTATGAAGAGAACTCACCATGTGAATTCCCTTGATTTAAATGGATCAAAGATCCATGCCATTTATTTAGTTGAGTTAAAAAAAAGACATGATGGCATGATGACATGATGCAATGCACATGATGCAATGATGAATGCAACAAGCAAAAAAAAAATCACACAATGAATCTCGGAAACCCTGGAAGGCATCTGAAGCTCCGGTCTTGGGGCATCACATTTCAGTTACAACTTAAAAGTATTTTTGTTTTGAGAAAATCTGAAAGCCTTTCGTCTCGATAGATACAAGAGGTTATTTACAAGCCTATGACTAGGCCTATGACAAGCACAACAACTCAACAAGCACCACACCCCTATGAGCTATCTTCTGCCCGTAGTGACGCTTGGAGCTAGCCTCTCCCGCTGTAGCCCGTAACTATGCTTCTGCAGGATGGTATTGGGCAGCAAGGTGATGCAGGGCCTCTCCCTGTTGAGGATGGCAGCATTTTGCTGCTTCTAAAATCCACCAACTATGAGCATTAGGCATGGCGTAGTGCAGTCAACGGCCAGTTACTGAGTCGCCACCAGCCAACGAAGTTGTCTCCAGCTATCAGTAAACATACAAGTCTTGGACAATCTGTAGGATTTGCCATTGGTTAAGTGATCCAGGCTGATCCAGCTGGAACAGACACCACAATGACTGTGACTCATAATTTAATTTTTGCTACAGCAGCCATTCTATGAATTCACACTCTCCTCATTCCCATTATGCTGTTTTCTGAAGGGATTGTAGTTGAACTCACCAACATATGCTTTAGTGCATCGTATTATGTTGACACTTGCACTTGCTAAAGTGCCATTTCATCGTTCTTCTACATGAACTAAAAGTCTAAATTTTGAATTTATAAGGGGATACATGGATGTACTTTTATCATGCACTTCATTATTTTGGTTTCCCAATATATAGTTTTTCAATAATGGACATCCTTGTATTCCTTATGTGAATTCTTCCCTCTGTTTTCATGATGTGGTTGGTAGAAACTAGGGTTCTACCGGGTCTAGGGCGGAGATTGTAAGGGAAGGAGGGGGCTGGACGTGGGCGATCTCGCGGTCGCCGGCGGCTAGGCGCCGTCGTGCGCGAGGGAAGAGGCGTTGGCGTTGGCAGGAGGCGGCTAGGGTTAGGTCTACCGGCTCCCTTCGGGAAGCCGAGCAAATAATGATTGCTTCTTGCTTAATCTCAAAACGGGTCCTTACATGAGTTTATATAATCCTCCTAATGATATAATTGGGCTAAGCCCCTAACACGATAAGATAACTGGGTCGGGCCCCTAACTGCCTGGCTGTAATATATGCCGCTCATAACATTTCTCCCCGCCTGCACAAACAGCTCATCCTCGAGCTGGAAGGCGGGAAAGCGCTTTGCGGAACTCCTCGAGGTGAACAGCCGTCACCAAACACCTTCGCGGCAACTGGGGCGTGCAGGTCGCCGAGCCCGGCGGCGGCGGCTTCCTCCTCCATGTAGTCCGCAACCTCCAGGTAGAAGAGACGCGAGTAGACGTGGCCGGGCACGTAGGGCTCGTCTCAGTTGAAGCACAACCCTTGGCGGCGACGCTCGAGCAGCTCGGCCGAGGTGAGCCGGCGGAACGGGCGCGCCGCGGTCGCGGCGAGGGGTGCCGCGGAAGCCTGAGCAGGCCAACCCTGCGCGGGAACATCCGGCCAGGGTGGCGATCCAGCGGCCCTGTACGGTGATGCCTGCTGGATGGCCACCGCGCGACGCTCGAACACGCGTGCGTAATACATGGCCGTCTGAAGGTCCTGGGGTCCCTGCAGTTCCACGTCCACGTGGATATGATCTGGCAGACCGCCAACAAAGAGCTTGGCCCGCTGGCGAGACGTCACGTCGGGCGCGTGGCACGCCAGGGCCTGAAAGCGGTCGGTGAAGTCCTGCACCGTAGAGGTGAAGGGGAGGCGGCCCAACTCCGCCAGCCGGCTCCCGCATATCGGCGTCCGAAGCGAAGGAGGCAGAGCTCGCGAGAACGCTCCCATGGGGGCATGCCGCCCTCGTCCTGCTCGAGGGCGTAGTACCACGTCTGTGCGGCACCGCGGAGGTGATAAGAGAGCCAGGTGCGGTCCGACACGAGCGTCCGTTGCCCTCGGAAGAACTGCTCGCATTGGTTGAGCCAGTTGAGGGGGTCCTCGGTGCCGTCGTAGGTGGCGAAGTCGAGCTTGGCGAAGCGCAGCGGGGTCGGAGTCGGACCCCCGTGGGCGTGCGGCTCGGCGGTACGGGGCAGCGAAGAGAATGATGCCGGGTTGGTGGGCACGGGGGGTGCCCCGTGAAACGGCGGTCCCGCGCGGCCAGCGTAGGCACCCGCAGAGCCGGAGGGCCCGTCGTACTGCAGGGTGGGCGCCGGCTGTTCCCCGGCCATAGTGTAGGCCGGCTGTGGCGTCGACCCGGCCAACCAGGCCAGAAGCGGTGACGGTGAGGGTGGGAACCGAATCTGCTGGATCGGAACGCCCGCCGGCATGGTCGTCGCCAGCCCGGTGCTGAGCGGCGGGGGTGCCTGGGGCTGCAGTGGCTGCTGCATGGGCGTGACGGACGCGGCGGGATGAAGCTGCAGCTACTGCTGCATGTGGGCGACGGGCGTGGCGGGAGCCGCGAGGGCCGTCGATGGCCACTGCGGCTAGATGGGGGTGCTGGCGGGGGGCGGCTGCAGCGGCAGTGGCTGCTGCATGGGGGGCGTCATGAGAACCGGAAAAAGCTATTCTTGGTAGATCCACTTGTCAAGGCGTGGAAAGCCGTGTTCCTTCTCAGCTCACGCTTTCCTGATTGATTTGAAAGACCCTACACACCACCGTATCCTTGGAAACCTTTTATCGGACAATATAACTGAGTCAATTTGCCCAAATTTTCAATTCGCAAAATTCATGTGACTAAAATACATACCGGCGCGCTACGGCAACACCCCCTGCTTGCTTCTTTCTGTTCGACGCGGAGGGAAGAATGACAATGGAAATCATAAAGCTCAGCGAGGAGCACATTACTATGAATAATAATGGAGAGGGACATTAAAGGGGAAAACTGAGCAAGGCAACGGCCACTGCGGGGTGGTGGCGGGCGGTGGCTGCAGCGGCCCAGCGAACGCCGCGGAGGCTGCCGAGTGCGGCGAGTAACACGGCAGGGCCGGCGGACTGGTGGCGGCAGCCGGCAGCGGGGGTGGCGGAGGCCTGTAGGGGCTGGCCAAGTACAGCCGGATCTCCTGGACCGCTGCAACGAGGGCGTGAAGGACCCCGGTGACCTCCGGGGTGTAGATGGCGGTGGAGGGCACTGGCAGCTGGGCGGTGGGGGCGCTGGAGGTGGGGACCAGTGGCGCGGGTGGGGAGGACAGCGGCTCGGTGGAGAGGGCCAGCGGCGCGGTGGAGAGGATTGGTGGCACGGTGGTGATGTGGGCAGTGGTGGGGTGGGCGGTGGTGCAGACATGATCGGAACCGAGCTATCTAATACCAAATTGGTAGAAACTAGGGTTCTACCGGGTCTAGGGCGGAGATTGTAGGGGAAGGAGGGGGCTGGATGTGGGCGATCTCGCGGTCGCTAGCGGCTGGGCGCCGTCGTGCGCGAGGGAAGAGGTGGCGGCGTTGGCAGGAGGCGGCTAGGGTTAGGTCTGCCGGCTCCCTTCGGGAAGCCGAGCAAATAATGATTGCTTCTTGCTTAATCTTAAAACGGGTCCTTACATGAGTTTATATAATTGGGCTAAGCCCCTAACACGATAAGATAACTGGGCCAGGCCCCTAACCGCCTGGCTGTAATATATGCCGCTCATAACAGTGGTGCATCTGTTTTGTCATTACATTTGAACAAACTGCTTAGAAGGTTCCTGTTTACTGGAGCTGATACCCTCATCTTTCCAGGACACAACTATATTGGGTCCGAGCACTTGCTTCTTGGATTGCTTCGTGAGGGGGAAGGGGTGGCAGCTCGCGTACTTGAGTCTCTTGGTGCTGACCCCAGCAATATTCGTACCCAGGTAAGCTATATCTGAGATTGCGGTCTCTTTGAAAAGCAAGTCTTTTTTTTCTTCCTTTTATCTTGTTTTCACAAATGTTATGCATCTATAGGTTGTCCGGATGATTGGTGAGACAACAGAAGCTGTTGGTGCTGGAGTTGGGGGAGGGAGCAGTGGTAACAAGATGCCAACACTTGAGGAGTATGGGACTAATTTAACAAAATTAGCCGAGGAGGTAATATTTTCATTTTACTATGACACAATAGGTGCTAGTTCAGGCCTCTAATTGTTAAGTCCAATAATATCTGTAGGGAAAGCTAGATCCTGTTGTTGGGAGGGAACCACAGATTGAACGCGTCGTACAAATTTTGGGCAGAAGAACCAAGAACAATCCCTGCTTAATTGGAGAACCGGGTGTTGGGAAAACAGCTATTGCAGAAGGGCTTGCTCAACGCATTTCTAGTGGCGATGTGCCTGAGACGATAGAGGGGAAGAAGGTATACCTTGGTGCTTTAGTGCAGTTGTATACCTTGTTGCAATTCTTATATGTTGATCCTAATATTTGCTCTGTTAATTGATTCTGGCATTCCTGTGAAGTGTTCACCCAGTAGATTAGGTGTATGGCTCTCATTGTATTTCTACTACGTTTGATTACTGCCTTGTGTTTGGTTTATCCATGCTGTTCTGCTTGAGCTTGTACCTTACTATGACAAATCATATTTTTCTTTTAGTGGAAAACATAATTTTCGAGCAAGTGTATGTCCAATTTCTTTAATTATCTATGCTGATGCACAGACTTACAAGCAAAATTGCAGAACTTGTGTGCACGTCTTTTGGACAAATAATAAGGGTAACATGTGCAATTAACTCCACTGGCTGGTGTATGCAATCAACCCCACTGGCTAGTGTATGCAATCAACTCCACTGGCTGGTTCATAGAGCTAAGAGGAAATGATAGAAAAGACTTACCAGCATGGTTTAACTCCTTCATTTAAGCACATGCCTTAGTTGTACTCTCTTCTTTTGGGCATAATGCCTTGTCATAGCTAGATAGTAGATGGTCTTTTTTAAGTTATGTATATTCATACAAACTACAATTTCCTTTTAATCACAGTAGGGAAACCTACTGTTTTCTTCACACACAAAAAACCGTATGAAATCAGCTTCACAATTGGTTAATGACACAAAGGAAAATTATAAATAATTATGTGTTCAAAAATTACTTACGTGCGATATCTGTTATGTGTGCAAATTAGGGGCCATAGTCCCAACTTCCAAGGTCCATGCCCCGCAATCTGCACCAGTCAGATGTGGACCTTTTGAGACTACGATCCTTATTTGTACTATACTTCATACTTGTCACTTTTTGTGTGTGTGTGTGTTCCCGCATTGTTTTGAAAAGATTGGAAGGAAATGATCATCTTCGAAACCATTTACTACAGGTCATTACCCTTGATATGGGACTTCTTGTTGCTGGTACGAAATACCGTGGAGAATTTGAAGAACGGTTGAAGAAACTGATGGAAGAAATCAAACAGAGCGATGAGATAATTCTCTTCATCGATGAAGTTCACACCCTCATAGGAGCAGGAGCCGCCGAAGGTGCTATTGATGCTGCTAATATTTTAAAGCCAGCTTTAGCAAGAGGAGAACTACAGGTATGTCGATGAGATTACTTGGCACCGTATTGGGACACAGGGCTAACAATCTGCTTTCTTATGCTAAACATTTCTAGTGCCTGGTATTATTCCATCAAGCTGAATCTGTAGTTTCTTTTGATTTTACTGAACCTTTTTTACAACTAACCTTCTCAGTGTATTGGAGCCACCACGCTTGATGAATACAGGAAGCATGTTGAGAAAGATCCAGCATTAGAAAGACGTTTCCAGCCAGTAAAGGTACCGGAACCATCAGTTGATGAGACCATAGAAATTCTCAGAGGGCTCCGGGAGCGATATGAGATCCATCATAAACTTCGTTACACTGATGATTCTTTGATTGCAGCTGCTAAGCTATCTTATCAATATATCAGGTATGTGAACTATGAGATAGAGTCTATCACCTTAGCTGGTCATGCTAATATTACAATACAACTTACCAAGTAGTTTATGATACAAAATGAACCTGTGCTGCAACCAAAATGTGGCTGAGATTCCGAATTAAAAGGTCAAATTTTTGTTGACAGTTAATAGCTTAACATAACCATCAGAGTCTACAACATCAATACTTAGAAAACCAAATGAGGAGCATATATGCTCTGTGATGTGATGTATGATATTCTCAGGCTTCAAAAACATTGCAGAGAAAAATTATACTATGTTTCTTGTCCGAATCTCATATACAACTTGGCTGCTATCCTGTATCCTTTTAATATCTGGCGAATTGTTTTGTTTGCAGTGATCGTTTCCTCCCAGATAAAGCAATTGATTTGATTGATGAAGCAGGTTCACGTGTTAGGCTTCGACATGCCCAGGTAGAGAATGTGTTTAAATGTTGGCCTTTTCTATTTTCTGCACGCCCCGCACAAAATCTAAACAGAATCACTTATGTAGGTTCCTGAGGAAGCCAGAGAGCTTGACAAGGAGCTTAAGCAAATAACGAAAGATAAAAATGAAGCTGTCCGTGGCCAGGATTTTGAGAAGGTATCAGCCTATGGTGGACTACTATATTTTGAATTCTCTTAATGCTGATAGAGCAACCCAACTGTTTAAAAACTTCATGTGGGATGTTAATCCACCATATTTAACTTGTTTAGAGTGTTCATTGATATAATTGGAAGATGACATGTAATTTCATAGTATGATCTAGGAGTTCTTGTCGGTGCGGTCGGTCTCAGTTGATGATAAAAAATGTTTGTCATACTTCTGACATTAAATAGTTATCACTGCAAGTAAATTATTACTAGTGTCCTTGAATCTGCCTTTTCTCTAGCATAAAAACCGCACTAGTGTATGTTTATTCTATTCATGTGGGTTGATGATCTCAACTTTCTGGATGCCAACCACCATATATCTGCACTTTCTTTGATATAGATGCTAACTAATAGTTGCTATTAATATATTCCCTTTATCGAAAAAAAACTAATGGTTGCTGTGCCTGTTGCAATGTTATGCCATTAGGCTGGAGAGTTGCGAGATCGTGAAATGGAATTGAAGGCCCAGATAACAGCCTTGATTGACAAGAGCAAGGAGATGAACAAAGCAGAGACTGAGTCGGGAGAGACGGGGCCGATGGTGCATGAATCAGATATCCAGCACATTGTGTCATCATGGACTGGTATTCCAGTGGAGAAAGTCTCGACTGACGAATCTGATAAACTTCTTAAGATGGAAGAGACATTGCATAAGCGTGTCATCGGCCAAGACGAGGCTGTGAAAGCAATAAGTCGGTCCGTTCGCCGTGCTCGTGTGGGCCTCAAGAGCCCCAACAGACCAATTGCGAGCTTCATTTTTGCAGGTCCCACTGGTGTTGGGAAATCAGAGCTTGCAAAGACTCTGGCATCATATTACTTCGGCTCTGAAGAAGCCATGATCCGGCTGGATATGAGTGAGTTCATGGAGAGGCACACTGTGTCCAAGTTGATCGGTTCACCACCAGGCTATGTGGGATACACTGAAGGTGGGCAGCTGACGGAGGCGGTTCGACGGCGGCCATACAGCGTTGTGCTTTTTGATGAGATTGAGAAGGCACATCCGGATGTGTTCAACATGATGCTCCAGATCCTGGAAGACGGAAGGTTAACCGACAGCAAGGGGAGAACAGTGGACTTCAAGAACACGCTCCTGATAATGACATCAAATGTTGGGAGCAGCGTGATTGAGAAGGGGGGGAGGAAGATCGGGTTCGACCTCGACTCGGACGAGAAGGACAGCAGCTATGGCAGGATCAAGAGCTTGGTGATCGAGGAGATGAAGCAGTACTTCCGACCAGAGTTTCTCAACCGTCTGGACGAGATGATCGTCTTCAGACAGCTGACCAAGCTGGAAGTCAAAGAGATCGCGGACATAATGCTGCAGGAGGTTTTCACCAGGCTCAAGACCAAGGACATCAACCTGCAGGTGACGGAGAAGTTCAAGGAGCGGGTCGTGGACGAAGGGTACAACCCTAGCTACGGAGCGCGGCCGCTGAGGAGGGCCATCATGAGGCTCCTGGAGGACAGCCTCGCGGAGAAGATTTTGGGCGGGGAGGTCAAGGAGGGCGACTCTGTCATCGTTGATGTGGACCCGGAGGGGAAAGTCATTGTGCTGAATGGCGAGAGCGGACTGCCGGAGCTTCCAACCCCGGCGGTCGCTGTTTAGTTGTTGGTACTGTATAGAATACGTAGAAGATTGTTAAGCATATATATACAATACAGCGTTTTCATTTCCTTCCAGCACATATCTCTTCATAGGTGCGGCAGTCAGGTCAGGTGTATATAATTCTATAACTGTATGTATAAAATATACAGTAATATGCATATATAATTTAAGGGGAAAGGAAACATTGCTGGCTTTGGCTCTTGATTGATCCACTCAAGTGCATTGCTCCTGAGCAGTTCAGACACTGATTCCTGCTCGAGTTTTTCTTTTTCTTTTTTGTGAAATACTCCCTCTGTGTCAAAACACCCTTATATTAAGGGACGGAGGGAGTAGGCACCAGTGATGTTCTTGGAAACCGCTTCTTGCGTGGAATCCAGGTGCTTCAAATAGGGTGCATTTGCTCTTATCCTCTCTACAGTTTTTTGTATTGTAAACTGCGTAAAGATGGGAGTAAATCAAATTTTTTATATAGGGGTCCTGCATAGTCTAAATAATTATTCAATTTTTCAATCCGGGTCGGGCTATTTTGGGCCCGGTGTAGGATCGAAAGTATGTTTGAGGAGGAGGGGTTGATTAGACTATTCATCAAATAAAAATCTAGCATTTTTTCAATTTTAAGTCTTGGTAGATTTTATCAACTTAACACAAGTCAAGCAATCAACCTACACATGTAATTCTAAGAGTATAGCAGCGGAATGTAAATCATTGCATATAAAGGTAAAGGAGAGGAGTTTGAAGGGAGCAAACACAATGTAGACACTGAGATTTCTGGCGTGGTTTCGATAGGTGATGCTATCATACATCCATGTTGATGGAGACTTCAACCCACGAAGGGTAACGGTTGCGCGGGTCCATGGAGGGCTCCACCCATGAAGGGTCCATGGAAAAGTAACATTGTCTATCCCACCATGGCCATCGCCCACGAAGGACTTGCCTCATTTGGAGTAGATTTTGACGAAGTAGGCGATCTCCTTGCCCTTACAAACTCCTTGGTTCAACTCCACAATCTTGACGGAGGCTCTCAAATGACACCTAACCAATCTAGGAGACACCACTCTCCAAAAGGTAATAGATGGTGTGTTGATGATGAACTCCTTGCTCTTGTACTTCAAATAATAGTCTCCCCAACACTCAACTCTCTCATAGATTTGGATATGGTGGAAAAAAGATTTGAGTGGAAAACAACTTAGGGGAGGCTAGATATCAAGATTCTTGTGGTTGGATTGGAATGTCTTGGTCTCAACACATGAGTAGGTGGTTCTCTCTCAGAAAATGAATGCTGGAAGTGTAGGCACGTTTTGATAGTCTCTTTAATGGAGAGGAGGGTGGAGAGGTATATATAGCCTCCACACAAAATCTAACAGTTACACACCATTTACCAAACTCGATGGGACCAAATACTGAAACTCGGTCAGACCGATATGGTTCAAAATGTGAACGTTAGGCTTTTCGGTAGGACCGACAAGATCAACTCGGTGGGACCGATGTTAGGGTTAGGGCATAACTTGATCTCGGTTTGACCGATTACTTCAACTCGGTGAGACCGATTTCAGTAATAAGCAAACAGAGAGTTGGTCAGGCAAACTCGGTGGGACCGATCGCTCATTTCGGTGAGACTGAAACGTTACGAAAAGGAAGCAGAGAGTTTGCATTGCGAACTCGGTGGGACCGATCGCTCATCTCAGTTTTGGGGAATGTAGTAATTTTAAAGAAAAATTCCTACGCACACGCAAGATCATGGTGATGCATAGCAACGAGAGGGGAGAGTATGTCTATGTACCCTCGTAGACCGAAAGCGGAAGCGTTTATCAACGCGGTTGATGTAGTCGTACACCTTCACGATCCGTCCCGATCAAGTAAAAGTACGGCACCTCCGCGTTCAGCACACGTTCAGCTCGATGATGTCCTCGCCTTCTTGATCCAGCAAGAGGGGCAAAGTAGTGTATGAGTTCCGGCAGCACAACGGCGTGGTGACGGTGTTGGTGAAGAACAATCTCCACAGGGCTTCGCCTAAGCACTACGAAAACTATTACGAAGGATAAACTAGAGGGGACGGGCACACGGCTTGGTGTTTCTTAATGTGTCTTGGGTGCTAGCCCTGCCCCTCTATTTATATATTGAGCCTTGGGGTTGAAACTTGGAGTAAAAGCCTCCACAAAGTCGGTTTCACCCGAAAGGCAAGAGTCCTTCTTGGACTCCAGGGCCGAACGCCAGGGTTCCCGGCGTCTGGGCCCAGACGCCAGGGACCCTAGCGTCTGGCCCCTGGACTCCGCAAAACTTCCTTTTGTCCTTTCCAAAAACCTTGTGGGCTTTCCCCTTTGGCCCAAATAAAGTGTTCTCGTGCCCAAACATTTCGGGAAACATCCGGAACCCCTTCCGTTGAATTCCGGAACCCTTCCGGAGACCAAACACTATTATCCCATATATCAAACTTTATCTCTGGACCATTCCGGAGTTCCTCGTCATGTCCATGATCTTATCCGGAACTCCGAACAACATTCAGTTACCAACATACATAACTCATAAATACTATATCGTCAACGAACGTTAAGCATGCGGACCCTACGGGTTCGAGAACTATGTAGACATGACCGAGACACTTCTCTGGTCAATAACCAATAGCGGAACCTGGATGCTCATATTGGCTCCTACATATTCTACGAAGATCTTTATCGGTCGAACCGCATAACAATATACGTTGTTCCCTTTGTCATCGGTATGTTACTTGCCCGAGATTCGATCGTCGGTATCTCAATACCTAGTTCAATCTCGTTACCGGCAAGTATCTTTACTCGTTCCGTAATGCATCATCCCATAACTAACTCATTAGTCACATTGCTTGCAAGGCTTGTAGTGATGTGCATTACCGAGAGGGCCCAGAGATACCTCTCCGACAATCGGAGTGACAAATCCTAATCTCGATCTATGCCAACTCAACAAGTACCATCGGAGACACCTGTAGAGCACCTTTATAATCACCCAGTTACGTTGTGACGTTTGGTAGCACACAAAGTATTCCTCCGATAATCGGGAGTTGCATAATCTCATAGTCATAGGAATATGTATAAGTCATGAAGAAAGCAATAGCAGTAAACTGAAACGATCAAGTGCTAAGCTAACGGAATGGGTCAAGTCAATCACATCATTCTCCTAATGATGTGATCCCGTTTATCTAATGACAACTCATGTCTATGGTTAGGAAACATAACCATCTTTGATCAACGAGCTAGTCAAGTAGAGGCATACTGATGACACTATGTTTGTCTATGTATTCACACATGTATTTTGTTTCCGGTTAATACAATTCTAGCATGAATAATAAACATTTATCATGACATGAGAAAATAAATAATAACTATTGTTGCCTCTAGGGCATATTTCCTTCAGTCTCCCACTGGCACTAGAGTCAATAATCTAGATTACACAGTAATGATTCTAACACCCATGGAGTCTTGGTGCTGATCATGTTTTGCTCGTGGAAGAGGCTTAGTCAACAGGCCTACAACATTCAGATCTGTATGTATCTTGCAAATCTCTATGTCTCCCACCTGGACTTGACCCCGGATGGAATTGAAGCATCTCTTGATGTGCTTGGTTCTCTTGTGAAATCTGGATTCCTTTGCCAAGGCAATTGCACCAGTATTGTCACAAAAGATTTTCATTGGACCCGATGCACTAGGTATGACACCTATATCGGATATGAACTCCTTCATCTAGACTCCTTCATTTGCTGCTTCTGAAGCAGCTATGTACTCCGCTTCACACGTAGATCCTGCCACGACGCTTTGTTTAGAACTGCTCCAACTAACAGCTCCACCGTTCAATATAAACACGTATTTGGTTTGCGATTTAGAATCATCCGGATGAGTGTCAAATCTTGCACCGACGTAACCATTTACGACGAGCTCTTTGTCACCTCCATAAACGAGAAACATATCCTTAGTCCTTTTCAGGTATTTTAGGATGTTCTTGACCGCTGTACAGTGATCCACTCCTGGATTACTTTGGTACCTCCCTGCTAAACTAATAGCAAGGCACACATCAGGTCTGGTACACAGCATTGCATACATGATAGAGCCTATGGCTGAAGCATAGGGAACAATTTTCATTTTCTCTCTATCTTCTGCAGTGGTCGGGCATTAAGTCTTACTCAACTTCACACCTTGTAACACAGGCAAGAACCCTCTCTTTGCTTGATCCATTTTGAACTTCTTCAAAACTTTATCAAGGTATGTGCTTTGTGAAAGTCCAATTAAGCATCTTGATCTATCTCTATAGATCTTGATGCCCAATATATAAGCAGCTTCTCCAAGGTCTTTCATTGAAAGACTCTTATTCAAGTATCCTTTTATGCTATCCAGAAATTCTATATCATTTCCAATCAACAATATGTCATCCACATATAATATTAGAAATGCTACAGAGCTCCCACTCACTTTCTTGTAAATACAGGCTTCTCCAAAAATCTGTATAAAACCATATGCTTTGATCACACTATCAAAACGTTTATTCCAACTCCGAGAGGCTTGCACCAGTCCATAAATGGATTGCTGGAGCTTGCACACTTTGGATCGACAAAACCTTCTGGTTGCATCATATACAACTCTTCTTCCAGAAATCCATTCAGGAATGCAGTTTTGACATCCATTTGCCAAATTTCATAATTATAAAACGCGACAATTGCTAACATGATTCGGACAGACTTAAGCATCGCTACGGGTGAGAAAGTCTCATTGTAGTCAACCCTTGAACTTGTCGAAAACCTTTCGCAACAAGTCGAGCTTTGTAGACAGTAACATTACCGTCAGCCTCAGTCTTCTTCTTGAAGATCCATTTATTCTCGATGGCTTGCCGATCATCGGGCGAGTCAACCAAAGTCCACACTTTGTGTCTCATACATGGATCCCATCTCAGATTTCATGGCCTCAAGCCATTTTGTGGAATCTGGGCTCACCATCGCTTCTTCATAGTTCGTAGGTTCGTCATGGTCAAGTAACATGACTTCCAGAACAGGATTACCATACCACTCTGGTGCGGATCTTACTCTGGTTGACCTACGAGGTTCGGTAGTAACTTGATATGAAGTTTCATGATCATCATTAGCTTCCTCACTAATTGGTGTAGGTGTCACAGGAATCGGTTTCTGTGATGAACTACTTTCCAATAAGGGAGCAGGTACAGTTACCTCATCAAGTTCTACTTTCCTCCCACTCACTTCTTTCGAGAGAAACTCCTTCTCTAGAAAGGATTCATTCTTAGCAACGAATGTCTTGCCTTCGGATCTGTGATAGAAGGTGTACCCAACAGTCTCTTTGGGTATCCTATGAAGACACATTTCTCCGATTTGGGTTTGAGCTTATCAGGTTGAAGCTTTTTCACATAAGCATCACAGCCCCAAACTTTAAGAAATGACAACTTTGGTTTCTTTCCAAACCACAGTTCATAAGGCGTCGTCTCAACGGATTTCAATGGTGCCCTATTTAACATGAATGCAGCCGTCTGTAAAGCATAACCCCAAAATGATAGCGGTAAATCAGTAAGAGACATCATAGATCGTACCATATCTAGTAAAGTACGATTACGACGTTCGGATACACCATTACGCTGTGGTGTTCCAGGTGGCGTGAGTTGCGAAACTATTCCGCATTGTTTCAAATGTAGACCAAACTCGTAACTCAAATATTCTCCTCCACGATCAGATCGTAGAAACTTTATTTTCTTTTACAATGATTTTCCACTTCACTCTAAAATTCTTGGAACTTTTCAAATGTTTTAGACTTATGTTTCATTAAGTAGATATACCCATATCTGCTCAAATCATCTGTGAAGGTGAGAAAATAACGATACCCGCCGCAAGCCTCAATATTCATCAGACCAGATACATCAGTATGTATGATTTCCAATAAATCTGTCACTCGCTCCATTGTTCCGGAGAATGGCATTTTAGTCATCTTGCCCATGAGGCATGGTTTGCAAGTACCAAGTGATTCATAATCAAGTGATTCCAGAAGTCCATCAGTATGGAGTTTCTTCATGCGTTTTACACCAATATGACCCAAACGGTAGTGCCACAAATAAGTTGCACTATCATTATCAACTTTGCATCTTTTGGCTTCAACATTATGAATATGTGTATCACTACTATCGAGATTCAACATAAATAGACCACTCTTCAAGGGTGCATGACCATAAAAGATATTACTCATATAAATAGAACAACCATTATTCTCAGATTTAAATGAATAACCGTCTCGCATCAAACAAGATCCAGATATAATGTTCATGCTTAACGCTGGCACCAAATAACAATTATTTAGGTATAAAATTAATCCCGAAGGTAGATGTAGAGGTAGCGTGCCGACGACGATCACATCGACTTTGGAACCATTTCCCACGCGCATCGTCACCTCGTCCTTAGCTAGTCTTCGCTTAATCTGTAGTCCCTGTTTCGAGTTGCAAATATTAGCAACAAAACCAGTATCAAATACCCAGGTGCTACTGCGAGCTCTAGTAAGGTACACATCAATAACATGTATATCACATATACCTTTGTTCACCTTGCCATCCTTCTTATCCGCCAAATACTTGGGGCAGTTCCGCTTCCAGTGACCAGTCTGTTTGTAGTAGAAGCACTCAGTCTCAGGCTTAGGTCCAGACTTGGGTTTCTTCTCCTGAGCATCAACTTGCTTGCCGTTCTTTTTGAATTTACCATTCTTCTTCCCTTTACCCTTTTTCTTGAAACTGGTGGTCTTGTTAACCATCAACACTTGATGCTCCTTCTTGATTTCTACCTCCGCCGCTTTTAGCATAGCGAAGAGCTCGGGAATCGTTTTATCCATCCCTTGCATATTATAGTTCATCACAAAGCTCTTGTAGCTTGGTGGCAGTGATTGAAGAACTCTGTCAATGACACTATCAACAGGAAGATTAACTCCTAGTTGAGTCAAGTGGTTATGGTACCCAGACATTTTGAGTATATGTTCACTGACGGAACTATTCTCCTCCATCTTGCAGCTGTAGAACTTATTGGAGACTTCATATCTCTCAATCCGGGCATTTGCTTGAAATATTAACTTCAACTCCTGGAACATCTCATATGCTCCATGACGTTCAAAACGTCGTTGAAGTCCCGGTTCTAAGCCGTAAAGCATAGCACACTGAACTATCAAGTAGTCACCAGCTTTGCTCTACCAGACGTTCTTAACGTCGTCAGTAGCATCTGCAGCAGGCCTGGCACCCAGTGGTGCTTCCAGGACGTAATTCTTCTATGCAACAATGAGGATAATCCTCAAGTTACGGACCCAATCCGTGTAATTGCTACCATCATCTTTCAACTTTGCTTTCTCAAGGAACGCATTAAAATTCAACGGAACAACAACACGGGCCATCTATCTACAATAACATAGACAAGCAAAATACTATCAGGTACTAAGTTCATGATAAATTTAAGTTCAGTTAATCATATTACTTAAGAACTCCCACTTAGATAGACATCCCTCTAATCATTTAAGTGATCACGTGATCCATATCAACTAAACCATGACCGATCATCACGTGAGATGAAGTAGTTTTTGATACGTCCATTTTGCATCATGCTTTTATATTGATATTTATTGCATTATGGACTATTATTACACATTATGTCACAATACTTATGCCTTTTATCTCTTATTTTACAAGGTTTACATGAAGAGGGGGAATGCCGGCAGCTGGGTTTCTGGGCTGGAAAAGGAGCAAATATTAGAGACCTATTCTGCACAGCTCCAAAAGTCCTGAAACTTCATGGAAGTTCTTTCCAGAATATATAAAAAATACTGAGCAAAGAAAGTTCCAGAGGGGGGCCACACCCTGGCCACGAGGGTGGGGGGCACGCCCTACCCCCCGGCCGCGCCCCCTGCCTCGTGGGCCCCCTGGTGGCCCTCCGATGCCCATCTTCTGCTATATGAGATATTTCGTCTGAGAAAAAAATCATAAGCAAGCTTTCGGGAAGAAACTCCGCCACCACGAGGCGGAACCTTGGCGGAACCAATCTAGGGCTCCGGCGGAGCTGTTCTGCCAGGGAAACTTCCCTCTGGGAGGGGGAAATCATCACCATCGTCATCATCAACGATCCTCTCATCGGGAGGGGGTCAATCTCCATCAACATCTTCACCAGCACCATCTCATCTCAAACCCTAGTTCATCTCTTGTATCCAATCTTTGTATCCAAACCTCATATTGGTACCTGTGGGTTGCTAGTAGTGTTGATTACTCCTTGTAGTTGATGCTAGTTGGTTTACTTGGTGGAAGATCATATGTTCAGATCCAATATGCATATTAATACCCCTCTGATTATGAACATGAATATGCTTTGTGAGTAGTTACGTTTGTTCCTGAGGACATGGGAGAAGTCTTGCTATTAGTAGTCATGTGAATTTGGTATTCGTTCGATATTTTGATGAGATGTATGTTGTCATCCCTCTAGTGGTGTCATGTGAGCGTCGACTACATGACACTTCACCATTGTTTGGGCCTAGAGGGAGGTATTGGGAAGTAATAAGTAGATGATGGGCTGCTAGAGTGACAGAAGCTTAAACCCTAGTTTATGCGTTGCTTCGTAAGGGGCTGATTTGGATCCATATGTTTCATGCTATGGTTAGGTTTACCTTAATACTCCTGTTGTAGTTGCGGATGCTTGCAATAGGGGTTAATCATAAGTGGGATGCTTTTCCAAGTAAGGACAGTGCCCAAGCACCGGTCCACCCACATATCAAATTATCAAAGTACCGAACGCGAATCATATGATCGTGATGAAAACTAGTTTGACGATAATTCCCATGTGTCCTCGGGAGCGCTTTTCTTCATATAAGAGTTTGTCCAGGCTTGTCCTTTGCTACAAAAAGGATTGGGCCATCTTGCTGCACCTTATTTACTTTTATTACTTGCTACTTGTTACCAATTACCTTATCACAAAACTATCTGTTACCGATAATTTCAATGCTTGCAGAGAATACCTTACTGAAAACTGCTTATCATTTCCTTCTGCTCCTCGTTGGGTTCGACACTCTTACTTATCGAAAAGGCCACGATAGATCCCCTACACTTGTGGGTCATCAGTTTTCAACGGTGAACATCTCTATGTTGATCATATCTACTATCTGATTCACACTCGACCTTTCGGTCTCAGTGTTTCGAGGCCATATCTGCATATGTTAGGCTCGTCAAGTTTAACCCGAGTATTTTGCGTGTGTAAAACTGTCTTACACCCATTGTAGATGAACGTTGAGCTTATCACACCCGATCATCATGTGGTGTCTCGGCACGACGAACTTTGGCAACGGTGCATACTCAGGGAGAACACTTTTACCTTGAAATTTAGTGAGATATCATCTTATAATGCTACCGTCAAACAAAGCAAAATAAGATGCATAAAGGATAATCATCACATGCAATCAATATAAGTGATATGATATGGCCATCATCATCTTGTGCCTTTGATCTCCATCTCCAAAGCACCGTCATGATCACCATTGTCACTGGCGCGACACCTTGATATCCATCGTAGCATCGTTGTCGTCTCGCCATCTGTTGCTTCTACGACTATCGCTACCGCTTAGTGATAAAGTAAAGCAATTACAGGGCGATTGCATACAATAAAGCGACAACCATATGGCTCTTGCTAGTTGCCGATAACTCCGTTACAAAACCTGATCATCTCATACAATAAATATAGCATCATGTTTTGACCATATCACATCACAACATGCCCTGCAAAAACAAGTTAGACGTCTTCTACTTTGTTGTTGCAAGTTTTACGTGGCTGCTACGGGCTGAGCAAGAACCGTTCTTACCTACGCATCAAAACCGCAACGATAGTTCGTCAAGTTAGTGTTGTTTTAACCTTCTCAAGGACCGGGCGTAGTCACACTTGGTTCAACCAAAGTTGGAGAAACTGACACCCGCCAGCCACCTGTGTGCAAAGCACGTCAGTAGAACTAGTCTCGCGTAAGCGTACGCGTAATGTCGGTCCAGGCCGCTTCATCCAACAATACCGCCAAACTAAAGTATGGCATGTTGGTAAGCAGTATGACTTGTATCACCCACAACTCACTTGTGTTCTACTCGTGCATATAACATCTACGCATAAACCTGGCTCTGATACCACTGTTGGGGAACGTAGTAATTTCAAAAAAAATTCCTACGCACACGCAAGATCATGGTGATGCATAGCAACGAGAGGGGAGAGTATGTCTACGTACCCTCGTAGACCGAAAGCGGAAGCGTTTATCAACGCGGTTGATGTAGTCGTACACCTTCACGATCCGTCCCGATCAAGTACCGAATGTACGGCACCTCCGCGTTCAGCACACGTTCAGCTCGATGATGTCCTCGCCTTCTTGATCCAGCAAGAGGGGCAAAGTAGTGTATGAGTTCCGGCAGCACAACGGCGTGGTGACGGTGTTGGTGAAGAACAATCTCCACAGGGCTTCGCCTAAGCACTACAAAAACTATTACGAAGGATAAACTAGAGGGGACGGGCACACGGCTTGGTGTTTCTTGATGTGTCTTGGGTGCTAGCCCTGCCCCTCTATTTATATGTTGAGCCTTGGGGTTGAAACTTGGAGTAAAAGCCTCCACAAAGTCGGTTTCACCCGAAAGGCAAGAGTCCTTCTTGGACTCCAGGGCCTGACGCCAGGGTTCCCGGCGTCTGGGCCCAGACGCCAGGGACCGTAGCGTCTGGCCCCTGGACTCCGCAAAACTTCCTTTTGTCCTCTCCAAAAACCCTGTGGGCTTTCCCCTTTGGCCCAAATAAAGTGTTCTCGTGCCCAAACATTTCGGGAAACATCCGGAACCCCTTCCGGTGAATTCCGGAACCCTTCCGGAGACCAAACACTATTATCCCATATATCAAACTTTATTTCCGGACCATTCTAGAGTTCCTTGTCATGTCCGTGATCTTATCCGGAACTCTGAACAACATTCGGTTACCAACATACATAACTCATAAATACTATATCGTTAACGAACGTTAAGCATGCGGACCCTACGGGTTCGAGAACTATGTAGACATGACCGAGACACTTCTCTGGTCAATAACCAATAGCGGAACCTGGATGCCCATATTGTCTCCTACATATTCCACGAAGATCTTTATCGGTCAAACCGCATAACAATATACGTTGTTCCCTTTGTCATTGGTATGTTACTTGCCTGAGATTTGATCGTCGGTATCTCAATACCTAGTTCAATCTCGTTACCGGCAAGTCTCTTTACTCGTTCTGTAATGCATCATCCCGTAACTAAGTCATTAGTCACATTGCTTGCAAGGCTTGTAGTGATGTGCATTACCGAGAGGGCCCAGAGATACCTCTCCGACAATCGGAGTGACAAATCCTAATCTCGATCTATGCCAACTCAACAAGTACCATCGGAGACACCTGTAGAGCACCTTTATAATCACCCAGTTACGTTGTGACGTTTGGTAGCACACAAAGTGTTCCTCCGGTAATCGGGAGTTGCATAATCTCATAGTCATAGGAACATGTATAAGTCATGAAGAAAGCAATAGCAGTAAACTAAAACGATCAAGTGTTAAGCTAACGGAATGGGTCAAGTCAATCACATCATTCTCCTAATGATGTGATCCCGTTTATCAAATGACAACTCATGTCTATGGTTAGGAAACATAACCATCTTTGATCAACGAGCTAGTCAAGTAGAGGCATACTAGTGACACTATGTTTGTCTATGTATTCACACATGTATTTTGTTTCCGGTTAATACAATTCTAGCATGAATAATAAACATTTATCATGATATGAGGAAATAAATAATAACTTTATTATTGCCTCTAGGGCATATTTCCTTCACTCGGTTGGATCGAAACTTTACGAATGGAAACAGAGAGTTTGCAATCCCATCTTGGTGAGACCGAGATCCCTATCGGTGAGACCGAACTGATTAGGGTTTCTGGCTATGGCTGTGTCAAGTGAACTCGGTGGCGCCGGATGGATCAAATCGGTGGGCCGAGTTTGACTTTAGGTTTAGTACATATGTGGGAATGAGAAAGTGGTTGAGGGCTTTTGGAGCATATCACTAAGCATTTTGAGCAAGCAAGCCATTAAGCAACACCTCATCCCCTTTTAATAGTATTGGCTTTTCCTATGGACTCAGTGTGATCTTGGATCAGTAAAATTAAAATATAGAGTCTTGAGCTTTTGCCAATATGTGTCCTTAGCATTTTGAGGGGTCCACATCTCTAGTCCATGCCATGCCAATCATTGAACTTTCTGCAATGATTATCTTGAAAGAATATTAGTTCAATGAGCTATATGTTGTTATGAATTACCAAAACCACCCAGGGATTAGTTGCACTTTAAATCTCTCCCTTTTTGGTAATTGATGACAACATATAGATCAAAGCTTCGAAAAATGATAATAAGAATGAAATACATCTTCGCTTTGAGAAGTATGTGATAAGTAAGAGCACCCCCTAAATCTGTGCATTATTTAAAATTTGTTTTTGAATGCAAATGTACAACCGATTAGGATTATGGGTTACTCTTACATGTCACATACATCTTGGTGGAGTGCTCCAAATGATAAATTGTGGAATATACACTCATCACCAAGACAAAGTGTGAATGATCATACATAAAAGATATAGAATATCATCATCCAAGCACAAACATTAAAGTATGATATGATCAAGCACATGACCATACAAGTATCTCACACACACATAAATAGAGTATCATCCAAACAAGCAATCAAATAACTAGCAAAAGAGAGACAAAAAGAAGCAAACACTACAAAAAAATACACTTCCGTGATGATACGTGTTTGTCACAGTAGGTCCCTTTTTTTGTCATGCATGTACATCCATGACAAATTTATGACAGAATCAAGATAGTCATACCTGTGCTGTCGTAGAAGTGTTCCATGAAATTACCAAAATTATCATCACGGAAGTGTCCACTTGCATGACGATAAATCGCGCGTCACAGAAGTGCTTTCGTCAAGGGTGACCGGCACGTGGCATCGATTGTAACGGAACGCCGTTAAGCTATCGGGTCGGGTTTTGGATCTGATAACCCGTTAACAGCCCCGACCAATGGGGATTTTCCACGTGTAAAATCATCATTGGCTGGAGGAAACACATGTAGGCTCATCGTTGGGACAGATGTCAACCACTCATTGGACGGAAGGCGCCTATGATACGTCGACACGTGGCACGACCCAACAGAGGCCCATTCCTGTGAAAAGGCCGGCCCGTTTGACTTGGTCAAAAGCTGGCGGGCCGGCCCATGGAAAGCCTGTTAACGGCCTGTTCGAATATAGCCCATTTACAGCCCGCTAACCCAAGGCCTGTTACACCCTATCCGAATTAGGCCCAGTAGCGTCATCTAGGCCATCCAATATGATTCCAGCCCGTTTTCACTTCTGGCCCATGTATGGCCCATGACGTCTTTTGGCCCATATGAGGCCCTATGTAACTCTTGGCCTACTAATGGCCCGTGGTGAAACTGGGCCATAATGAACAGTGTATCACTTTACACCCATTAACGGCCCGTGGTGAAACTGGCCCGTAATGAACAGTGTATCACTTTATACCCATTAACGGCCCGTTATTCCGTTGGGCCGTTTCCAGCCCATGTTATCTTTCGGCCTTCTCAGAGCCCATTTATTCTTGGGCTCATTTCTAGCATTCGTTTACTTATGGCCCGTTACTGTCATTTTCTGCTTGTGGGCCAAATTCAGCCCGTGGTTACGGTCGGCCCGTTTGTGGTCCGTTAATACGTTGGGCCGATTTCATAGCGTCATCAAATACGGCCTATTAACAATGGCCCGTTATGGTCGGCCCATGAACGGACGATTCCAACTCTAGCCCGTTTATGGCCATAATGCAGTCTGTTTGGCCCATGTTTGGCCAATCGATAATACGGCCCGTATAAGGCCCATTGATAATACGACCTGCAGAAGGCCCATTGTTTCTACGGCCCGTAGAAGGCCCATTGTTTCTATGGCCCGTAGAAGGCCCACTGTTTCTACGGCCAGTAGGAGGCCGAGTGTCACTACAGTAAATATTAGCCCATGGTTATTGTGGCCTAGTTTTAAAAAATAGGTTATTGCAGCCACTAGCTAACTGTGGAAAAAGAACTGCAATGACTACAAGCAAACAAATAAACAAGACAACAAGGAAATAAATAAGCAAGCAACTAACGCTAGGCTATCACGGCTATTACACATATTACATCCACTGGGCATCAAAGTTCGCCACCAGTGCAAATATAGGGAACAAAGCAACATATCATATACATTGGTTGTCAAAGTTGGCGACCAGCGCAAATAAACGCCGCAGCAAAACAAATCCAGAACTGAAACCACTTCAGAAGATCTCAAGAAACAATATACTGGGTACCCATAATGCTGGCAAGATGCTTAGCAAGCTTACTAACTTTATCTTGTTTGGCGCTTAAATCCTCCAGCGCTTGCTGTTACACCAGAAAATATGCATCTGAATTCTGCAGGGACTTCCTTAGTCCTTCAGCTTCCTGTCGCAGCACATCTGATCGATGTCTTTCAACTTGAAGTTGAGACTCAAGAAAACGAACTGATTCAGGCAGCTAGTTCGGAGAGCTTGTGCCAGCAGTAGTGGCCAGTAACTCGAACACTACATAAAGACAGGACTTTTGGGTTCCCTCACCGTCGTCAAGATAGTTTTTATCAACTTTCTTGGAGACCAACAGGGATGTCTCACTATCTTGAACCTTATCTGCATTATTTCCTTTACCATTGGATAACGCGGTACTGTTCTCCAATATTTTATCCGCATTCTAAAAGAGAAACAAGCAGACACATCACATGTTTACCATGTTGTATATGAAACTCATTTTGGTAAATGAGTTCAGTAGTAAAGTGGACAGGATAACAGCATGAAACAAACATATATCTATGTACCATGGTCACTTTATGGTCTATACCATTCTAGTTTTTGTTGCCAAATCAAGATAGAGACACAGTTCAAATAATATTTGTTCAAGACAAAGCAGAATAGACATAATATAAGTGTGGGTAACTATAGAACAATAACAACACTTGTATGTGCATGACATGAGAACTGTTTATTCAATTGAAACTGAAATCAACATAGAGCAGGTTACAATAGCAAACCAGTTAAAGAAACAGGTTTAAAACATACCTGTTGCGCCATTGGAGTTTCAATTCCATCCTTCAAATTTGAAAATAGTTGGTATGAGTAAATACAGTCATGCAAGAGCAAAGGAGTATGAACCATAGCTACAGAACCTGACCTGAGAACAAATCTTCTTCTCCTTTAAGCGTTGAGTTGGGATTCGGAGTGGTGGTCCTCGTGCTTTGGGCACTGCAGCTCCCTTACTAACTGCTCGTGTTTGGGTGCTCTGTGGTGGAGACAGTGCTGTGTCAACTGGAACTGGGTTACTATCTGTCGGGGTTGGGGTTAGAAGGGGTGTAGCTGGTTCTTTGTCCAACTGGGTAGGGGTACAATCTGCGAGAGTCTGGGTTATGTGTGGTGGATCTGGTCCTTGGGCAAGTACAACCGTGGTTCTATCTGCATCAACTGGTAGCACTATCTTTTCTGAAGACCGTGTTGTTACTCCCTTAGATACTGCCATCACGCTCTCCAATTCAAATGGCTGATAAACAAGAAAAGTAATTGAAAGTATAGACATTGTATGATAGACAGATGCAATGGATAGTGGGGAATAAAAGAGGGCATGAAATAATTCATATTTATGTTGTCTAACCAAACAGGATAGCATGACACATTTCACATATATGATGGCTAACTAAATAGGATAGCATGACACAATTTCATATTATGATGGCTAACTAAAAAAGATGGAAAGACATAGTTCAAAATATGAGACTATGTAAACAGGATGACATGACATAACTATATAATGTGTTTATTAAATAGGTTGGCATGCCATAATTCACATACATTCACGGATAGAATGCCATAATTCAAAATATAATGACTGTAAACACTAAACAGGATGAGATGATATAACTATATGATGTCTTTATTAAATGGGTTGCCATGCCATAATTCAGATAGATGATGTGTATGTACTATGTAAACATGATGGCATGATATAATTCAAATATATGATTTATATAGTAAGCAAGTAAGCAGATGGCAATCCATATATGATGTAAAAACTAAGCAATGCAAGACAACATGCATGACATGGGTAATATAACCCTGCCAAGTTTGAGCATAGACCTCAGGGGGTCCTCACGATTTCATATTATGATGGCTAACTAAAAAAGATGGAAAGACATAGTTCAAATTATGAGACTATGTAAACAGGATGACATGACATAACTATATAATGTGTTTATTAAATAGGCTGGCATGCCATAATTCACATACATTCACGGATAGAATGCCATAATTCAAAATATGATGACTGTAAACACTAAACAGGATGAGATGATATAACTATATGATGTCTTTATTAAATGGGTTGCCATGCCATAATTCAGATAGATGATGTGTATGTACTATGTAAACATGATGGCATGATATAATTCAAATATATGATTTATATAGTAAGCAAGTAAGCAGATGGCAATCCATATATGATGTAAAAACTAAGCAATGCAAGACAACATGCATGACATGGGTAATATAACCCTGCCAAGTTTGAGCATAGACCTCAGGGGGTCCTCACGATTTCATATTATGATGGCTAACTAAAAAAGATGGAAAGACATAGTTCAAATTATGAGACTATGTAAACAGGATGACATGACATAACTATATAATGTGTTTATTAAATAGGCTGGCATGCCATAATTCACATACATTCACGGATAGAATGCCATAATTCAAAATATGATGACTGTAAACACTAAACAGGATGAGATGATATAACTATATGATGTCTTTATTAAATGGGTTGCCATGCCATAATTCAGATAGATGATGTGTATGTACTATGTAAACATGATGGCATGATATAATTCAAATATATGATTTATATAGTAAGCAAGTAAGCAGATGGCAATCCATATATGATGTAAAAACTAAGCAATGCAAGACAACATGCATGACATGGGTAATATAACCCTGCCAAGTTTGGGGTCCTCCCAATTCGGCCTCCCCCTTTCCTATTCCTATTCAGAGTAGGAAGGGAAGAGGGGGAAGGGGGAATCCTATTCCATTTTCCCTTTCCTCCTTCCCCTTTTCTACTCCAATTTTGCCATCCCATATGGGAGGGGTGCACCAGCCCCTGAGAGGATGGTCTGTCCCCCTCTTGTCCCATTAAGGTCCATATAGTTGCCGGGGGGATGCCTGGAACCCCTTCTGGTGACCCGATATGCACTCGGTACCCATGGAACACTTCCGGTGTCCGAATATCATCATCCAATATATGAATATTTACCTCTTGACCATTTCGAGACTCCTCGTCATGTCCGTGATCTCATCCAGGACTCCAAAAAAAATTCGGTCACGAAATCACATAACTCATATAATACAAAATCGTCATCGAATGTTAAGCGTGCGCACCCTATGGGTTCGAGAACTATGTAGACATGACCGAGACACCTCTCCGGTCAATAACCAACAGCGGAACCTGGATGCTCATATTGGTTCCCACATATTCTACGAAGATCTTTATCGGTCGTACCGTAATGACAACATACATTATTCCCTTTGTCATCGGTATGTTACTTGCCCGAGATTCGATCGTCAGTATCTCCATACCTAGTTCAATCTCATTACCAGCAAGTCTCTTTACTCGTTCTGTAATGCATCGTCCCGCAACTAACTTATTAGTCACATTGCTTGCAAGGCTTATTATGATGTGCATTACCGAGAGGGCCCAGAGATACCTCTCTGATACTCAGAGTGAGAAATCCTAATCTCGATCTATGCCAACCCAACAAACACCTTCGGAGATACCTGTAGAGCATCTTTATAATCACCCAGTTACCTTGTGCCGTTTGATAGCACACAAGGTATTCCTTTGGTATCCGGGAGTTGCATAATCTCATAGTCAAAGGAGTATGTATATGACATGAAGAAAGCAATAGCAATAAAACTTAACGATCATTATGCTAAGCTAACGGATGGGTCTTGTCCATCACATCATTCTCCTAATGATGTGACCCCGTTCATCAAATGACAACACATGTCTATGGTTAGCAAACTTAACCATCTTTGATTAACGAGCTAGTCTAGTAGAGGCTTACTAGGGACACGGTGTTTTGTCTATGTATCCACACATGTATCAAGTTTCCTGTTAATACAATTCTAGCATGAATAATAAACATTTATCATGATATAAGGAAATATAAAATAACAACTTTATTATTGCCTCTAGGGCATATTTCCTTCAGTCTGAGTCAATAATCTAGTTGGCATCGCCATGTGATTTAACACCAATAGTTCACATCTTTATGTGATTAATACCCATAGTTCACATCGCCATGTGACCAACACCCAAAGGGTTTACTAGAGTCAATAATATAGTCCACATTGCTATGTGATTAACACCCAAAGAGTACTAAGGTGTGATCATGTTTTTCTTGTGAGAGAAGTTTAGTCAACGGGTCTGCCACATTCAGATCCATATGTATTTCACAAATTTTCTATGTCTACAATGCTCTGCATGGAGCTACTCAAGCTAATTGTTCCCACTTTCAATATGTATCCAGATCGAGACTCAGAGTCATCTGGATTAGTGTCAAAGCTTGGATCGCCGTAACTCTTTACGACGAACTCTATATCTTTATCACCTCCATAACCGAGAAATATTTCCTTAGTCCTCTTAGGTAACTAAGGATAACTTTGACCGCTGTCCAGTGATCCACTCCTGGATCACTATCGTAACCCCTTGCCAAACTCATGGTAAGGTACACCATAGGTCTGGTATACAACATAACATAATTTATAGAACCTATGGCTAAGGCATAGGGAATGACTTTCATTCTCTCTATATTTTGCCGTGGTCGGGTTTTGAGTCTTACTCAACTTCACACCTTGTAACACAAGTAAGAACCCTTTCTTTGACTGATCCATTTTGAACTCCTTCAAAATCTTGTCAAGGTATGTGCTTTGTGGAAGTCCTATCAAGCGTCTTGATCTATCTCTATAGATCTTGATGCTCAATATATAAGCTTCACCGTGGTCTTTTATTGAAAAAAATCTTATTCAAGTATCCTTTTATGCTATCCAGAAATTCTATATCATTCCCGATCAACAATATGTCATCCACATATAATACCAGAAATGCTACAGAGCTCCCACTCACTTTCTTGTAAATACAAGCTTCTCTGAAAGTCTGTATAAAATCATATGCTTTGATCACCTCATCAAAGCGTATATTCTAACTCCGAGATGCTTGCACCAGTCCATAAATGGGTCGCTGGAGCTTGCACACTTTGTTAGCACCTATAGGATCGACAAAATCTTCTGGTTGCATCATATACAACTCTTCTTTAAGATATCCATTAAGGAATGCAGTTTTGACATCCATTTGCTAGATTTCATAAAATGCGGCAATTGCTAACATGATTCAGACATACTTAAGCGTCACTGCGAGTGAGAAAATCTCATCATAGTCAACACCTTGAACTTGTCAAAAACAGTTTTTGCGACAAGTCGAGCTTTGTAGATAGTAACACTATCATCAGCGTCTATCTTCCTCTTGAATTTCCATTTATTCTCAATGGCTTGCCGATTATCAGGCAAGTCCACCAAAGTCCACACTTTGTTCTCATACATGGATCCTATCTCAGATTTCATGGCCTGAATCCATTTATCGGAAACTGGGCTCATCATTGCTTCCTCATAGTTCGTAGGTTCATCATGGTCTAGTAATATGACTTCCAGAATAGGATTAACGTACCACTCTGGTGCGGAACATGCTCTGGTTGACCTACGAGGTTCGGTAGTAACTTCATCTGAAGTTTCATGATCATTATCATTAGCTTCCTCTCTAGTTGGTGTAGGCATCACTGGAACTGATTTCTGTGATGAGCTACTTTCCAATTTGAGAGAAGGTACAATTACCTCATCAGGTTCTACTTTCCTCCCACTCACTTCTTTCGAGAGAAACTCCTTCTCTAGAAAGGATCCATTCTTAGCAACAAAAATCTTGCCTTTGGATCTGTGATAGAAGGTGTACCTAACAGTTTCTTTTGGGTATCCTATGAAGACAGACTTCTTCGATTTGGGTTCGAGCTTATCAGTTTGAAACCTTTTCACATAAGCATCGCAACCCCAAACTTTAAGAAACGACATCTTTGGTTTCTTGCAAAACCATAGTTCATACGGTGTCGTCTCAATGGATTTAGACGGTGTCCTATTTAATGTGGATGCAGCTGTCTCTAATGCATAACCCCAAAACGATAGTGGTAAATTGGTAAGAGACATCATAGATCGCACCATATCTAATAAATTATGGTTACGATGTTCGGACACACCATTACATTGTGGTGTTCCAGGTGGCATGAGTTGTGAAACTATTCAACATTGTTTTAAATGAAGGCCAAACTCGTAACTCAAATAGTCGCCTCCGTGATCATACCGTAGAAACTTTATTTTCTTGTTACGATGATTCTCCACTCAACTCTAAAATCTTTGAACTTTTTCAAATGTTTCAGACTTGTGTTTCATTAAGTAGATATACCCATATCTACTCAAATCATCTGTGAAGGTCAGAGAATAACGATACCTGCCGCGAGCCTCAACACTCATCGGACCACATACATCGGTGTGTATTATTTCCAATAAGTCAGTGGCTCGCTCTATTGTTCCGGAGAACGGAGTTTTAGTCATCATGCCCATGAGGCATGGTTTGCAAGCATCAAATGATTCATAATCAAGTGATTCCAAAAGTCCATCCGCATGGAGTTTCTTCATGCGCTTTACACCATTATGATCTAAAAGGCAGTGCCACAAATATGTTGCACTATCTTTATCAACTTTGCATCTTTTGGCATCAATACTATGAATATGTGTATCACTACGATCGATATTCAATAAACCATTTACACTAGGGGTATGACCATAGAAGGTTTTATTCATGTAAACAAAACAATAATTATTCTCTGACTTAAATGAATAACCGTATTTGCAATAAACATGATTCAATCATATTCATGCTCAATGAGAACACCAAATAGCATTTATTTAGGTTCAACACACATCCCAAAGGTAGAGGGAGTGTGCGATGGTGATCTTATCAACCTTGGAATCACTTCCAACACACATCGTCACCTCGCCCTTAACTAGTCTTTGTTCATTTTGCAACTCCTGTTTTGAGTTACTAATCTTAGCAACTGAAACGATATCAAATACCCTCGGGTTACTATGAACACTAGCAAAGTACACATCAATAACATGCATATCAAATATACCTTTGTTCACTTTGCCATCCTTCTTATCCGCCAAGTATTTGGTGTAGTTTCGCTTCCAGTGACCATTCCCTTTGCAGTAGAAGCACTCAGTTTCAGGCTCAGGTCTAGCTTTGGGTTTCTTCACGGGAGTGGCAACTTGCTTGTCATTCTTGTTGAAGTTTCCTGTCTTTTCCTTTGCCCTTTTTCTTGAAACTAGTGGTCTTGTCAACCATCAACACTTGATGCTTTTTCTTGATTTCTATCTTCGCTGATTTCAGTATCACGAAGAGCTCGGGAATCGTTTTCGTCACCCCTTGCATATTATAGTTCATCATGAAGTTCTAGTAGCTTGGTGATAGTGACTAGAGAACTCTGTCAATCACTATATTATTTGGAAGATTAACTCCCACTTGATTCAAGCGATTGTACTACCCAGACATTCTGAGTACATGCTCACTGGCTGAGCCATTCTCCTCCATCTTGTAGGCAAAGTACTTGTCAGAGGTCTCAAACCTCTCAACACGGGCATGAGTCTGAAATACCAATTTCAAATCTTGGAACATCTCATATGCTCCGTGGTGCTCAATGTTGGAAATATGCCCTAGAGGCAATAATAAATTGGTTATTATTATATTTCCTTGTTCATGATAATCGTTTATTATCCATGCTAGAATTGTATTGATAGGAAACTCAGATACATGTGTGGATACATAGACAACACCATGTCCCTAGTAAGCCTCTAGTTGACTAGCTCGTTGATCAATAGATGGTTACGGTTTCCTGACCATGGACATTGGATGTCGTTGATAATGGGATCACATCATTAGGAGAATGATGTGATGGACAAGACCCAATCCTAAGCCTAGCACAAAGATCGTGTAGTTCGTATGCTAAAGCTTTTCTAATGTCAAGTATCATTTCCTTAGACCATGAGATTGTGCAACTCCCGGATACCGTAGGAGTGCTTTGGGTGTGCCAAATGTCACAACGTAACTGGGTGGCTACAAAGGTACACTACAGGTATCTCCGAAAGTGTCTGTTGGGTTGGCACGAATCGAGACTGGGATTTGTCACTCCGTGTAAACGGAGAGGTATCTCTGGGCCCACTCGGTAGGACATCATCATAATGTGCACAATGTGATCAAGGAGTTGATCACGGGATGATGTGTTACGGAACGAGTAAAAGAGACTTGCCGGTAACGAGATTGAACCAGGTATCGGGATACCGACGATCGAATCTCGGGCAAGTATCGTACCGCTAGACAAAGGGAATTGTATACGAGATTGATTAAGTCCTTGAAATCATGGTTCATCCGATGAGATCATCGTGGAGCATGTGGGAGCCAACATGGGTATCTAGATCCCGCTGTTGGTTATTGACCGGAGAGTTGTCTCGGCCATGTCTGCATGACTCCCGAACCCGTAGGGTCTACACACTTAAGGTTTGATGACGCTAGGGTTATAGGGAAAGTATGTACACGGTTACCGAATGTTGTTTGGAGTCTTGGATGAGATCCCGGACGTCACGAGGAGTTCCGGAATGGTCCGGAGGTAAAGATTGATATATAGGAAGTATGGTTTTGGCCACCGGAAGTGTTCCGGGCATCACCGGTAGTGTACCGGGACCACCGGAGGGGTCCACCGGGAGGGGCCACGGGCCCCGGAGGCATACATGGGCGAAGTGTGAGAAGGGACCAGCCCCTAGGTGGGCTGGGGCGCCTCCCCACCAAGGCCCATGCGCCTAGAGAGGAGAGGGGGCAAATCCTAAGGGCAGATGGGCCTTAAGGCCCATGCCTGGTGCGCCTCCCTCTCCCCCCACTTGGCCGCCACCCCAGATGGGGATTGTGGCTGCCGCCACCCCTAGGGTGGAAACCCTAGGTGGGGGCGCAGCCCTCCCTCTCCCCCTATATATAGTGGAGGCAAAGGGGCAGCCCAACACATGAAGTCCTTCCCCTGTTGGCGCAGCCCTACCCCTCTTCCTCCTCGTCTCTCGTAGTGCTTGGCGAAGCCCTGCCAGAGTCCCGCGCTCCTCCACCACCACCACGTCGTCGTGCAGCTGCTGGATGGAGTCTTCCCCAACCTCTCCTTCTCCCCTTGCTGGATCAAGGCATAGGAGACGTCACCGGGCTGTACGTGTGTTGAACGCGCAGGTGACGTCCGTTCGGCACTAGGATCATCGGTGATTTGGATCACGACGAGTACGACTCCATCAACCCCGTTCACTTGAACGCTTCCGCTTAGCAATCTACAAGGGTATGTAGATGCACTCTCTTTCCCCTCGTTGCTAGATTACTCCATAGATTGATCTTGGTGATGCGTAGAAAATTTTAAATTCTGCTACGATCCCCAACAGTGGCATCATGAGCTAGGTCTATGCGTAGTTTATATGCACGAGTAGAACACAAGTTGTTGTGGGCGTCGATTTCGTCAATTTGCTTGCCGTTACTAGTATTATCTTGATTCGGCGGCATCGTGGGATGAAGCGGCCCGGACCGACCTTACACGTACTCTTACGTGAGACTGGTTCCACCGACTGACATGCACTAGTTGCATAAGGTGGCTAGCGGGTGTCTGTCTCTCCCACTTTAGTCGGATCGAATTCGATGAAAAGGGTCCTTATGAAGGGTAAATAGAAATTGGCATATCACGTTGTGGTTTTGGCGTAGGTAAGAAACGTTCTTGCTAGAAACCTATAGCATCCACGTAAAAACTTGCAACAACAATTAGAGGACGTCTAACTTGTTTTTGCAGCATGTGCCGTGTGATGTGATATGGCCAAAAGGATGTGATGAATGATATATGTGATGTATGAGATTGATCATGTTCTTGTAATAGGAATCATGACTTGCATGTCGATGAGTATGACAACCGGCACGAGCCATAGGAGTTGTCTTAATTTATTTATGACCTGCATGTCAACTTAAACGTCATGTAATTACTTTACTTTATTGCTAAAGCGTTAGCCATAGTAGTAGAAGTAATAGATGACGAGAAAACTTCAAGAAGACATGATGATGGAGATCATGATGATGGAGATCATGGTGTCATGCTGGTGACAATGATGATCATGGAGCCCCAAAGATGGAGATCAAAAGGAGCAAAATGATATTGGCCATATCATGTCACTATTTGATTGCATGTGATGTTTATCATGTTTTACATCTTGTTTGCTTAGAACGACGGTAGCTTAAATAAGATGATCCCTCACTAAAATTTCAAGAAAAGTGTTCCCCCTAACTATGCACCGTTGCGAAGGTTCGTTGTTTCGAAGCACCACGTGATGATCGGGTGTGATAGATTCTAACGTTCGAATACAATGGGTGTAAGCCAGATTTACACACGCAATACACTTAGGTTGACTTGACGAGCCTAGCATGTACAGACATGGCCTCGAAACACGGAAGACCGAAAGGTCGAGCATGAGTCGTATAGAAGATACGATCAACATGAAGATGTTCACCGATGTTGACTAGTCTGTCTCACATGATGATCAGACACGGCCTAGTTGACTCGGATCATGTTTCACTTAGATGACTAGAGGGATGTCTATCTGAGTGGGAGTTCATTAAATAATTTGATTAGATGAACTTAATTATCATGAACATAGTCTAAATTGTCTTTGCAAATATGTTGTAGATAAATAGATCATGTTGTAGCTCCCTGTTTCAATACGTTCCTAGAGAAAGACCAAGTTGAAAGATATTGTAAGCAATGATGCGGACTGGGTCCGTAGTCCGAGGAGTGTCCTCACTGCTACACAGAAGGCTTACGTCTTTGATGCACCGCTCGATGTGCAAACCCCTACAACGTCATCTGTGGATGTTGTGAACACCTGACAGACACATCCTGATGACTACTTGATAGTTTAGTGCACCATACTTTACGGCTTAGAATCGGGATTCCAATGACGTTTTGAATGCCAAAGAACATATGAGATGTTCCAAGAGCTGAAATTGGGATTTCAGGCTCATGCCCGTGTTGAGAGGTGTGAGACCTCTGACAAGTTCTTTTGCCAACAAGATGGAGGAGAATAGCTCAACTAGTGAGCATGTGCTCAGAATGTCTTGGTGCTACAATCACTTAAATCAAGTGGGAGTTAAACTTCCAGATAAGATAGTGATTGATAGAGTTCTCTAGCCACTATCACTAAGCTACTAGATCTTTGTGATGAACTATGACATGCAAGGGATGGAATTGATCCCGGAGCTGTTTGCGGTGCTTAAGACCGCAAAAGGTAGAAATCAAGAAGGAGCATCAAGTGTTGATGGTTTAACAAGACCACTGGTTTCAAGAAGGGCAAGGGCTAGAAGGGAAACTTCATGGATGGCAAACCAGTTGCCGCTCCAGTGAAGGAACCCAAGGTTGTACCCAAACCCGAGACTAAGTGCTTCTATTGTAAGGGGAACGGTCACTGGTAGCGGAATTACCCCAAATGCATGGTAGATAAGAAGGCTGGCGACTTCAACAAAGTAAATACGTTTTATTAATGTGTACCTCACTAGTACTCCTGGTAGCACCGGGGTATTGGATACCGGTTCAGTTACTATTATTGGTAACTTGAAGCAAAAGCTACGGACTAAATGGAGACTGGCTAAGGGCGAGGTGACGATGTGTGTTGGAAGTGTTTCCAAAGTTGATGAGATCACCATCGCACGCTCCATCTGCCTTCGGTATTAGTATTGAACCTAGATAAATGTTATCAGGTGTCTACGTTGAGAATGAATATGATTAGATCATGTTCATTACAATACAGTCATTCATTTAAGTTAGAGAATAATGGTTATTCTGTTTACATGAATGATACCTTTCATGGTCATGCACCCTATGTGAATGGTTCATTGAATCTCGGTCATGGTAATACACATGTTCATGCCAAAAGATGTAGAGTTAATAATGATAGTACCACTTTCTTGTGGCACTGCCGCTTAGGTCATATTGGCATAAGATGCATGAAGAAACTCCATGTCGATGGATGTTTGGAGTCACTTGATTTTGAATCGCTTGACACATGCGAGCCATGCCTCATGGGAAGATGACTAAGACCCAGTTTTTAGGTAAAATGAAACGGGCAAGTGACTTGTTGGAAATCATGCATACCGATGCGTGTGATCCAATGAGAATTGAAGCGTGCGGTGGATATCGCTATTTTCTCATCTTCACTGACGATTTGAGTAGATATAGGTATATTTACTTAATGAAGCACAAGTCTGAAACGTTTGAAAAGTTCAAGCGATTTCAGAGTGAAGTTAAGAATCATCATAACAAAAAGGATCATGTTCCTACGATCTGATCAAAAGGGGATTTTCTGAGTTATGAGTTTGGCAATCACTTAAGACATTGTGGAATTGTTTCACAGTTGAAGCCACCTGGAACACCACAAGGTAATGGTGTGTCCGGACGTCGTAATCGAACCCTATGAGATATGGTGCGATCTATGATGTCACTTACCAATCTACCGTTTTCATTTTGAGGTTATGCGTTAGAGACAGCTGCATTCACTTTAGACAGGACACCATCTAAGTCCGTTGAGACGACGTCGTATGAACATTGGTTTGGCAAGAAACCAGAGTTGTCGTTTCTTAATGTTTGGGGCTGCGATGCTTAAGGCTTCAGCCGGAGAAGCTCGAACCCAAAGCGGACAAACACATCTTCATAGGATACCCAAAGGTGACAGTTGGGTATACCTTCTATCTCAGATCCGAGCACAAATTGTTTGTCGCTAAGAACATGTCCTTTCTCGAGAAGGAGTTTCTCTCGAAAGAATTGAGTGGGAGGAAGATAGAACTTAATGAGGTTGTCGAACCTTTATTTCAACCAGAGAGTAATGCAACACAGAAAGATGTTTTCTGTGGAGCCTACATCTGTTGAATAGGAAGTGAATGATAGTGATCATAAAGCTTCGGATCAAGTTGCTATCGAACCTCGTAGGTCGACAAGGATATGTACTACTCCTAAGTGGTACGGTAATCCCGTCTTAGATATCATGTTGTTAGACAACAATGAACCTACGAGCTATGGAGAAGCGATGGTGGGCCCGTATTCCGACAAATGGTTAGAAGCCATGAAATCCGAGATAGGATCCATATATCAGAACAAAGTATGGACTTTGGTGGACTTGACCGATGATCGGCAAGCCATTGAGATAAATGGGTCTTTAAGAAGAAGACGGACGTGGGCGGTAATGTTACCGTCTATGAAGCTCGACTTGTGGGAAAGAGTCTTTTCACAAGTTCAAGGAGTTGACTACGATGAGAATTTCTCACCCGTAGCAATGCTTAAGTCCGTCAGAATCATGTTAGCATAAGCTGTATTTTTCGATTATGAAATCTTATAGATGGATGTCAAAACAAGTTTTCTTACCAGTTTTCGTAAGAAAAGTTGTATGTGATACAATAGAAGGTTTTGACGATCCTAAGGATGCTAAAAGGTATGCTGGCTCCAGCAATCCTTCTATGGACTAGAGCAAGCATCTCGGAACCGGAATATATGTTTTGATGGAGTGATCAAAGCTTTTTGGTTTATACAATGTTTGCTAGAAACTTGTATTTACAAGAAAGTGAGTGGGAGCACTACAACATTTCTGGTAAGTATATGTGGATGACATATTGTTGATCCGAAATAATTTCTGAAAAGCATAAACGGTTTGTTTGAAGAGTGATTTTCAAAGGAAGACCTGGATAAAGCTGCTTACATATTGGGCATCAAGATCTATAGAGATAGATCAATACGCCTGATGATACTTTCAAAGAACGCACACCTTGACATGTTTTTGAAGGAGTTCAAAATAGATCAGTCAAAGAAGGGGTTCTTACCTGAGTTATAAGGTGTGAAGTTGAGTAAGACTCAAAGCTTGACCACGGCAGAAGAAAGAGGAAGGACGAAGGTCGTCCCCTATGATTTTGTCATAGGCTCTATACGGTATGCCATGCTGAAATACCGCACCTGATGTGTGCCTTGCCACATGTCTGGCAAGAGGGGACAAAGGTGATCTAGGAATGGATCACCAGATAGCGGTCAAAACTATCCTTAGAGGAATAAGGAAATGTTTCTCAGTTATGGAGGTGATAAAGAGTTTGACATAAAGATTTATGTCGATGCAAGCTTAACACCTATCCAGATAGCTCTGAGTAGAGATACCGGATACGTATAATGGAGCAATAATTTGGAATAGCTCAAAGTGGAACGTGGTAGCAGCATCTACGACATAAAGTTTTGCGAAATACATAGGGATCTGAATATGGCAAGACCCGTTGACTACAACCTCTCTCACAGGCATAACATGATCAAACCTAGAACTCATTGAGTATTAATCACATAGTGATGTGAACTAGATTAGTGACTCTAGTAAACTCTTTGGATGTTGGACACATGGCGATGTGACCTGTGAGTGTTAATCACATGGCGATGTGAACTAGATTATTGACTCTAGTGCAAGTGGGAGACTGTTGGAGAAATATGCCCTAGAGGCAATAATAAATTGGTTATTATTATATTTCCTTGTTCATGATAATCGTTTATTATCCATGCTAGAATTGTATTGATAGGAAACTCAGATACATGTGTGGATACATAGACAACACCATGTCCCTAGTAAGCCTCTAGTTGACTAGCTCGTTGATCAATAGATGGTTACGGTTTCCTGACCATGGACATTGGATGTCGTTGATAACGGGATCACATCATTAGGAGAATGATGTGATGACAAGACCCAATCCTAAGCCTAGCACAAGATCATTGAGTTCGTATGCTAAAGCTTTTCTAATGTCAAGTATCATTTCCTTAGACCATGAGATTGTGCAGCTCCCGGATACCGTAGGAATGCTTTGGGTGTACCAAACGTCACAACGTAACTGGGTGACTATAAAGGTGCACTACGGGTATCTCCGAAAGTGTCTGTTGGGTTGGCACGAATCGAGACTGGGATTTGTCACTCCGTGTGACGGAGAGGTATCTCTGGGCCCACTCGGTAGGACATCATCATAATGTTGTGCACAATGTGATCAAGGAGTTGATCACGGGATGATGTGTTACGGAACGAGTAAAAGAGACTTGCCGGTAACGAGATTGAACCAGGTATCGGGATACCGACGATCGAATCTCGGGCAAGTATCGTACCGCTAGACAAAGGGAATTGTATACGGGATTGATTAAGTCCTTGACATCGTGGTTCATCCGATGAGATCATCGTGGAGCATGTGGGAGCTAACATGGGTATCCAGATCCCGCTGTTGGTTATTGACCGGAGAGTTGTCTCGGCCATGTCTGCATGACTCCCGAACCCGTAGGGTCTACACACTTAAGGTTCGATGACGCTAGGGTTATAGGGAAAGTATGTATGCGGTTACCGAATGTTGTTTGGAGTCCCGGATGAGATCCCGGACGTCACGAGGAGTTCCGGAATGGTCCGGAGGTAAAGATTGATATATAGGAAGTATGGTTTTGGCCACCGGAAGTGTTCCGGGCATCACCGGTAGTGTACCGGGACCACCGGAGGGGTCCGGGGGTCCACCGGGAGGGGCCACGGGCCCCGGAGGCATACATGGGCCAAGTGTGAGAAGGGACCAGCCCCTAGGTGGGCTGGGGAGCCTCCCCACCAAGGCCCATGCGCCTAGATAGGAGAGGGGGCAAACCCTAAGGGCAGATGGGCCCTAAGGCCCATGCCTGGTGCGCCTCCCTCTCCCCCCACTTGGCCGCCACCCCAGATGGGGATTGTGGCTGCCGCCACCCCTAGGGTGGAAACCCTAGGTGGGGTCGCAGCCCTCCCTCTCCCCCTATATATAGTGGAGGCAAAGGGGCAGCCCAACACATGAAGTCCTTCCCCTGTTGGCGCAGCCCTACCCCTCTTCCTCCTCGTCTCTCGTAGTGCTTGGCGAAGCCCTGCTGGAGTCCCGCGCTCCTCCACCACCACCACGCCGTCGTGCTGCTGCTGGATGGAGTCTTCCCCAACCTCTCCTTCTCCCCTTGCTGGATCAAGGTGTAGGAGACGTCACCGGGCTGTACGTGTGTTGAACACGGAGGTGCCGTCCGTTCGGCACTAGGATCATCGGTGATTTGGATCACGAAAAGTACGACTCCATCAACCCCGTTCACTTGAACGCTTCCGCTTAGCGATCTACAAGGGTATGTAGATGCACTCTCCTTCCCCTCGTTGCTAGATTACTCCATAGATTGATCTTGGTGATGCGTAGAAAATTTTAAATTCTGCTACGATCCCCAACACTCAAAACATTTTTGAAGTCCCGGTTCTAAGCCGTAAAGCATGGTGCACTAAACTATCAAGTAGTCATCATACTGAGCTTGTCAAACGTTCATAACGTCTGCATTATCTCCTGTAATAGGTCTGTCACCTAGCGGTTCATCAAGTACATAATTCTTCTGTGCAGCAACGAGGATAATCCTCAGATCATGAACCCAGTCCGCATCATTGCTACTATCATCTTTGAACTTAGTTTTCTCTAGGAATATATCAAAATAAAACAGGGGAGCTATACACGAGCTATTGATCTATAACATAGATATGCAAATACTATTAGGACTAAGTTCATGATAAATTAAGTTCAATTAATCATATTACTTAAGAACTCCCACTTAGATAGACATCCCTCGAGTCATCTAAATGATCACGTGATCCATATCAGCTAAACCATGTCCGATCATCACGTGAGATGGAGTAGTTTTCAATGGTGAACATCTCTATGTTGATCATATCTACTATATGATTCACGTTCGACCTTTCGGTCTCCAGTGTTCTGAGGCCATGTCTGTACATGCTAGGCTCGTCAAGTTTAACCAGAGTATTCCGCATGTGCAAAACTGTCTTGCACCCATTGAATGTGAACGTAGAGCTTATCACACTCGATCATCACATGGTGTCTCAGCACAACGAACTGTCGCAACGGTGCATACTCAGGGAGAACACTTATACCTTGAAATTTTAGTGAGGGATCATCTTATAATGCTAGCGCCGAACTAAGCAAAATAAGATGCATAAAAGATAAACATCACATGCAATCAAAATATGTGACATTATATGGCCATCATCATCTTGTGCCTTTGATCTCCATCTCCAAAGCACCGTCATGATCTCCACCGTCATCGGCTTGACATCTTGATCTCCATCATAGCGTCGTGGTCGTCTTGCCAACTATTGCTTCTACAACTATCGCTAACGCATAGTGATAAAGTAAAGCAATTACATGGCGATTGCATTTCATACAATAAAGCGACAACCATAAGGCTCCTGCCAGTTGCTGATAACTTTTACAAAACATGATCATCTCATACAACAACGTATATCACATCATGTCTTGATCATATCACATCACAACATGCCGTGCAAAAACAAGTTAGACGTCCTCTACTTTGTTGTTGCAAGTTTTACGTGGCTGCTACGGGCTTCTAGCAAGAACCGTTCTTACCTATGCGTAGAAACCACAACGGTGATTTATCAAGTTTGCTGTTTTAACCTTCAAGAAGGACCGGCCGCAGTCAAAGTCGATTCAACTAAAGTTGGAGAAACAGACACCCGCCAGCCACCTTTATGCAAAACTAGTTGCATGTCTGTCGGTGGAACCGGTCTCATGAACGTGGTCATGTAGGGTTGGTCTAGGCCGCTTCATCCAACAATACCGCCGAATCAAAATAAGACATTGGTGGTAAGCAGTATGATGATCACCGCCCACAACTCTTTGTGTTGTACTCGTGCATATCATCTATGCATAGACTTGGCTCAGATTCCACTGTTGGGGAACGTAGCATGCAATTTTAAAAAAATTCCTATGATCGCGCAAGATCTATCTAGGAAATGCATAGCAACGAGTGGGGGAGAGTGTGTCCATGTACCCTCGTAGACCGAAAGCGGAAGCGTTTGATAACGCAGTTGATGTAGTCGAACTTCTTCTCGTTCCGACCGATCAAGCACCGAACGTACGACACCTCCGAGTTCTGCAAACGTTCTGCTCGATGACGTCCCTCGAACTCTTGATCCAGCAAAGTGTCGTGGGAGAGTTCCGTCAACACGACGGCGTGGTGACGGTGATGGTGAAGTGATCCGTGCAGGCTTCGCCTAAGCACTACGAAGATATGACCGGAGGCATTAACTGTGGAGGGGGGCACATGGCTAACAATTGTTGGTGTGTGTTCTAGCGGTGCCCCCCTTCATATATATAGGTTGGAGGGGAGGAGAGGCAGACAAGGGGGCGCCCCAAGTACGAGGAATCCTACTTGGGGTCTGTAACACCCCGGATGTAACTTTCCCAATTTGTACTCCAACTCTTGCCATTTCCGGCGTTAAGTTAATTTATTTTCTCGGGTTCGGGTCTTTGTCTCCGTGTGTTGTTATCATTGTCATGCATCTCATATCATGTCATCATGTGCATTGCATTTGCATACGTGTTCGTCTCATGCATTCGAGCATTTTCCCCGTTGTCCGTTTTGCATTCCGGCACTTCGTTCTCCTCCGGTGGTCATTTCTACCTTTCTTTCGTGTGTGGGGATTAAACATTTCCGGATTGGACCGAGACTTTCCAAGCGGCCTTGGTTTACTACCGGTAGACCGCCTGTCAAGTTTCGTATTATTTGGACTTCGTTTGATACTCCAACGGTTAACCGAGGGACCGAAAAGGCCTCGTGTGTGTTGCAGCCCAACACCCCTCCAATTTGGCCCAAAACCCACCTAAACCCTCTCCATCATCTAGATCGTTCGATCACGATCGCGTGGCCGAAAACCGCACCTCATTTGGACTCTCCTAGCTCCCTCTATGCCTATAAATAGGTCTCTCCCCGAAAATCCGGATCCCCCTCGTCCTCAAACCCTAAAAATCGCCTCCGCGCCGGCCGGACATGTCCGTCCGGGCCGGACGCTTCCGCCGCCGCCAACCGGGAGCTGCCACGTGGCGCCCCCAAACCACTTCGCCGCCTCAGCCGCGCGCGGCCCGCTCGGGCCCGTCCCCGGCCCCCACGGGCCCAGCCGGCGCCACCCGCCTCCTCGCGCCGCGGCCGCCCGACCCCGCCCGGCCGAAGCCAGCCGCCGCCTCCATGCCGCTCGCCGCCGCCGGCCGCTCCCCGCCGTGCTCGCCGCCGCCGCACCGCCTCCCACGGCCACCATCGCCGCCCGGGCCCGCGCCCCTCGCCGCCCCTCCGTCCCGCGCCCGGCCGCGCCTCCTCGCCGGCGCCCCAGCTCCGGCTTCCCCAACTCCGACCGGCAAACTCCGGTGAACAGTGCCCCGACCGCGCCTCGGATTCCGTGCAAACCCTAGATCCGGAGGTTAAAAATTCGTCTAAGTCCCCGAGATTTCAGATCCATATGCTCATGTTCATGGCCTCGTAACTTTGCATTCGTAGCTCCGATTTGGGCATATAGCATATCAAAATGTTCATCTCAGAGAGTACATCATTTCATTCCATTGCATCATTTTCATGTGAGTTCATATTGAAGCCCGAAATGCTGTTAGAAGAGGGCTACTTGAGTTAATTGTCAGATTTGCTACTCTATTTAGCTTTTTGTCATTTTTGCCATGATTATTGTGTGCATGATATGCCCTGATGATCTACATATGTTCTGTTAAGGGTTTTGTCATCTTTCCAGAGGGGCAACCCATGTATTTTTGTGATGTGTGTGGTGACTAGCACAATCTTGCAAAGTGGTGCACTTGTTAATTCCGATTTCAGGGACTTAGCATTTCCACTAAGTCCTTGATTTGTTTATCTCATGATGCCATATGTTCATGTTGTTTCCTAGTGATCCGTACCTCTTTTGAGGATGATCAGTAAGGATGTTTTGTTAATCTTGTAGTGCTCTATCCATCCATGTCTTTGTTTGCAATTATGGAGCACCCTAACTTGAGTCAATCGAGCTCTACTTTTGCTACTTTGTGAATATGGGCAGATTGTAAACTTGTTTGCAATTTTGCCGATGATGTTGTAGTTGATCCGTGCATGTTATGCTATTGTTCTTGCCATGTATAGCTTGCATTTTGTGTAATCTTGATGGGTGTATGCTTAGATTATCATGACTTGCACCGTAGTGAGTGCATCGAGCTCGTAAACATGCCTACTTGATATCTGTTTTCAGCATGCTCCAGTTTTCACTAAGTCTGAAAACTGATTATGTTTTTGCTATGTTCACATGCTTGCAATTGTATTTTCTGATCCCTTTTGGCTCAAGGTCACTAAGGGACTTTTGTTAAGCTCTTTGAGTATCTCCATGCCATGCTTTACTTTTCCATGTTCAGGTCCTGTAGCATATAGTTTTGTTGCTCCGAAGAGAGCTACCTGATCTGAAATTTCAGACAAGTGTTAATTTCATTAAGTCTGAAATCTGTTTGCCATATGCATTTTTTGCCATGCTTGTTTGAACCTGTTAATGGATGAATTGGCCGTAGCTCAGTGCTAGACTTTTGTTAAGCATCTTGAAGGCATCCCTGCCATGTATTTTGTTGTAATGTTTGGGTGCTGTAGCATGTTCATCTCATTGCATTTAGATGGCTACTTGCTGTAAATCGCAGACCAGTGTCATATTTGAATCGCTTGCCATTTCCAAACCGTAACTCCGATTCCGACGTTCTTTATATCGTTTTCAAGCGATTTCATCTCATCTTTCCAGTGGCACACTTGGATTCTAGTTGAGGCCAGGTTCATGCATTCCTTGTCAATCTTGCATATGCATCCCGCATCGCATCCCGCATAGCATATCATCTTGCATCATATTGTTTGATCCTTGCACGTGGTTGATTGTGTCCTTGTTGCTTGTTTGTCTTGTTTGGGTAGAGCCGGGAGACGAGTTCGCTAACGAGGAGCCCGTTGAGTTTGCTTTCGAGGATCCAGTCAACTCTGACAACTGTGCAGGCAAGATGATCATACCCTCGAAATCACTACTATCTTTGCTATGCTAGATTGCTCGCTCTTTTGCTATGCCAATGCTACGATGCCTACCACTTGCTTTCAAGCCTCCCAAATTGCCATGTCAAAACCTCTAACCCACCATGTCCTAGCAAACCGTTGATTGGCTATGTTACCGCTTTGCTCAGCCCCTCTTATAGCGTTGCTAGTTGCAGGTGAAGATTGGAGGCCGTTCCTTGTTGGAACATTATTTACTTGTTGGGATATCATTATATTGCTATGTTATCTTAATGCATCTATATACTTGGTAAAGGGTGGAAGGCTCGGCCTCTCGCCTAGTGTTTTGTTCCACTCTTGCCGCCCTAGTTTCCGTCATATCGGTGTTATGTTCCCGGATTTTTGCGTTCCTTACGCGGTTGGGTTATAATGGGAACCCCTTGATAGTTCGCCTTGATTAAAGCTTTTCCAGCAATGCCCAACCTTGGTTTTACCATTTGCCACCTAGCCTTTCTTTCCCTTGGGTTCTGCAGACTCAAGGGTTCATCTTTATTTTAACCCCCCCGGGCCAGTGCTCCTCTGAGTGTTGGTCCAAACTGTCAGCCGCCGGTGGCTACCAGGGGCAACTCTGGGCTGGCCTACTGGAAGTTTAGACAATCTGAGTGTGCCCTGAGAAAGAGATATGTGTAGCTCCTATCGGGATTTGTCGGCACATTCGGGCGGTGTTGCTGGTCTTGTTTTAACCTATCGAAGTGTCGTGAGTAACCGAGATACCGAGTCTGATCGGAACGTCTTGGGAGGAGGTCTATTCCTTCGTTGACCGTGAGAGCTTGTCATGGGCTAAGTTGGGACTCCCCTGCAGGGATTTGAACTTTCGAAAGCCGTGCCCGCGGTTATGGGCAGATGGGAATTTGTTAATGTCTGGTTGTAGATAACTTGAACCTTAACTTGATTAAAATGAATCAACTGAGTGTGTTACCGTGATGGCCTCTTCTCGGCGGAGTCCGGGAAGTGGACACGGTGTTGGAGTAATGTTTGCGTAGGTTTCTCTCTAGTTTCTCGCTCACGCTTTGCCTCCTCCTCTCGCTCTCTTTTGCGAATAAGTTAGCCACCATATTTGCTAGTCGCTTGCTGCAGCTCCACATATTTTACCTTGCCTTACCTATAAGCTTAAATAGTCTTGATCGCGAGGGTGCGAGATTGCTGAGTCCCTGTGGCTCACAGATTACTATTACACCAGATGCAGGGCCTGATGATTCCGCTCCAGGAGACGCGCTCAAGCTCAAGTGGGAGTTTGACGAGGACTCTCAATGTTACTATGTTTCCTTTCCTGATGATCAGTAGTGGTGCCCAGTTGGGGGTGATTGGGACCGTGTCGCATGTTGGGTTATCTTTTATTTTGGCGCCGTAGTCGGGCCATGAGTGTTTGGGTGATGTAATGTTATTTATGTACTTGATTGACGTGGCGAGTGTAAGCCAACTATGTTATCTCCCCTTTTATTATCATATTACATGGGATGTTGTGAAGATTGCCTAACTTGCGACATATGCCTTCAATGCGATTATGTCTCTAAGTCGTGCCTCGACACGTGGGAGCTATAGTCACATCGAGGGTGTTACAAGTTGGTAATCAGAGCCTTCCCCGACCTTAGGAGCCCCATTGCTTGATCGTTTTTAGCAGCCGAGTTGTGTCTAGAAAAATGTTTTGAGTCTTTTAGGAATTATATATCGGAGAGTTTAGGAATTCTTTCTACTTCCCAGTCTCCTCATCGCTCTGGTAAGGCATCCTGACGTAGAGTTTTGACTCTTCTCTTCTCAAATTTCACTAAATTTATTTTTAGGATCACGCGGGTATCTTGGAATCGTTCCGATGATTTTATGATGAGAACATTGTCTTGGTGCCTCCTGTCAGGGGTTTTGTGGAAGTGTCCCGAGGAGTTGAGCTCTGAGGTGTTGTCGTCATAATTTTATCGTTGCAGTTCTGGAATACCTGAGTTTAGTACGCCGACATCGAAAATCTCTTTTATGCAGTTCGTTGGTGAGATAACCTCGACGCCACCCAGTACTGGGGCGGGAGTTCGGGAGTATCGCCATAACTTGTATAACGGATGCTTTTCGAAGGTTGAGGTAGATGGTTTCCGAAGTTTTCTTGGTTATGTGTTGAAGGATGGATATAGCTGGATGTAGGATTTGCTAGTTTGGGTGAGATATTATGCTTCCCCTGTATCCCCAACACCTGATTGCATAACCGGAAAGGTTTGGGAGTTTCATAGGTGGGAATTCTAGTAGCTCTAGTTCTTCTTCCACGGATATTGGTTTGAGATTGGGATTTCTTACCGATTATTCGTTCTTGATCCGTACCTTGTTGATTTATTTCTCTACCTTAATTCTAAGTGGCTTCTCAATTTATGGATATGTGACCATTTCAAGAGGAATGCATTCGTTCATTTTGTTCGGATGTGAAGACTATATGTTGCAATTTTCATTCCGTTGGATTCAGCTTCAATATGTGTCTATCAATGTGCTAATGGACGTCAACCTCTTCAGGATGGCTCCTCCAACGCGCACGGCTCTGAATCCTGATCCGCCACCACCTTCCCCTCCTCCGGAGGCATGGCAAGCTGTGATGGCCGCAACCAATGCAAACACACAGTTGATCATGCAAATTCTTCAAGAGCGCAATCAAGGCAACTATCAGAATCACTTTGCTACACTCAACCAGTTCCTTGCTAATGGGCCAAAGACTTTCAACAATTGTGTTGAGGCAACCGATGCTGACGATTGGCTTGTGGATCTGTGCAAGCATTTTGAGTGCAGTAACGTCAAGCCTGAGGACTTTGTCAAGTTCGCTTCCTTCCAACTCAAAGATCAAGCTGCAGAATGGTTCCAGCAGTACAAGGACTCCAGAGGTGGATGTGTTATCACTTGGGATGAATTTTGTCAAGATTTCCGAGCTCATCATATTCCCCAGAGCGTGGTTGAAAGCAAGCGTGAGGAATTCCGCAACCTGAAGCAAGGTTCTTTGTTTTTCTATGACTACAACAAGTTGTTCCAGAAGCTCGCCCACTTTGCTAAGCAGGACGTCCCTGATGAGAAGAGCATGATATACCAGTTCAGGGGTGGTCTCAGAGAAGAAATTCAGCTAGCTCTTGTTCTCTTCGAGCCCTTGAGATACGATGAGTTCTACAACATGGCATTGAAGCAAGAGGCTGCTCAGTTGAGGTGTGATGCTTCCAAGAAGCGAGTCAGAGATGTTACTCCTTCTTCCTCTACTCAAGTGGCCAAGCAGCAGAAGTATTGGCTTCCTCCTCCTCCGTTCCGTCAGCCATATCAGCAGAAGAGCAAAGGTGGCAGTGGTTCTTCCCACCCACCCAACCCTGGCTTTCAGAACAAGACTTCGTCTCAAGCTCCAAGATCGAGTGCTCTGTATCACCGTCCGCTTTCAGAGGTCATGTGCAACAAGTGCCAACAGAAGGGTCACTATGCCAACAAGTGTTTCAACCAGAGGCGCCTTCCTCCTCCTCCTCCTGTCAGATCGGCAAGTACAGCTGTGGTCAAGCATAACCCCAAGTACGCCAAGGTCAATATGGTGAATGCAGCTCAGGCAGAGGATTCATCAGATGTCATCATGGGTAACCTTCCTGTTAACGATGTTCCTGCAAAAGTTCTTTTTGACACTGGTGCATCGCATTGCTTTATCTCGAGACCTTTTGCATCTAAGCATGGGTGGTTTTCTCAAGTTATGCATAAGCCATTAGCAGTTGTCTCTCCGGGGAAATGTTTGCTCGCTAACTACGAGGTTCCAGATATTTCTATCTCGATGGGTGATTTCAAGTTTCTGGCTTCTCCAATGATCCTTGGTAACTCGGATATTGATCTTATTCTCGGAATGGATTGGCTTTCTAAGCACAAGGCGCATCTTGATTGTGCAGCCAGGCAGATTCAATTGACTCATTCGTCTGAGGATGTAATTGTCTTTGCCGCTCGTGATGATACTATCCGTCTGTTTTCTCTCAATGAGAAGGGAGAACTCGATGCCATCTCCCAAATTCCAGTCGTTTGCGAATATCAAGACGTCTTTCCGGAAGAGCTTCCAGGAATGCCTCCGCACCGGCCAGTTGAATTCGTTATTGATCTTGAGCCCGGCATGGAACCTGTGTGCAAGTGTCCTTACAAGCTCGGACCTGAAGAGTTGAAGGAGCTGAAGAAGCAACTCGATATTCAAGAGAAAATGGGTCTCATCCGGCCTAGTTCTTCTCCATGGGGTTGTGGTGTTCTTTTTGTGAAGAAGAAGGATGGAACGGACCGACTTTGTGTTGATTACCGTCCATTGAACAAGAAGACCATCAAGAACAAATACCCACTTCCCAACATCAACGAGTTGTTCGAACAACTCAAAGGTGCCCAAGTATTCTCCAAGCTTGATCTCCGTATGGGTTATCATCAGATTCGAATCCGTGAGCAAGATATTCCCAAGACGGCTTTCAGGACAAGCTTTGGTTCATATGAATACACTGTCATGTCTTTTGGCCTCGTCAACGCTCCTCCGACGTTCTCTCGCATGATGAACTTCATCTTCAACGCCTACACCAATGACTTCGTTTTGGTCTATCTCGACGACATTCTTGTTTTCTCGAAGAACAAGGAAGATCATGCCAAGCACTTGCGTTTGGTTCTCGATAAGTTGAGGGAACATCAGTTCTACGCCAAGTTCTCCAAGTGTGAATTTTGGCTCGATGAGGTTCTTTATCTTGGTCATATCATCTCTGCCAAGGGCATTGCCGTGAATCCTGAGAAGGTGTCTGCAATTGTGAATTGGGAACCTCCTCAGAACGTGAAGCAACTCCGTAGCTTCCTCGGTCTCGCAAGCTATTGCCGAAGATTCATTGAAAACTTTTCTAAGATCGCGAAGCCTCTCTCAAATCTTCTTCAAAAGCACGTCAAGTACGTTTGGTCTCTGGAGTGTGATATTGCTTTCAACACTTTGAAGGAGAAATTGATCACTGCTCCAGTTCTGACTCCGCCTGATGAATCCAAGTCGTACGAGGTCTTTTGTGATGCCTCTCTCCAAGGTCTTGGCGCAGTATTGATGCAAGAGAAGAAAGTTGTTGCTTATACCTCTCGCCAGTTGAAGCCTAATGAGAAGAACTACCCCACTCATGATCTCGAGTTGGCGACAGTTGTGCATGCTCTGTTGACTTGGAGACATCTCTTATTGGGAAGAAAAGTGGACATTTTCACTGATCACAAGAGTCTCAAGTACATCTTCACTCAGCCTAATCTCAACCTCAGGCAAACTCGATGGGTCGAAATGATTCAAGAGTATAATCCGAGTATCGAGTATACTCCAGGCAAGGCCAATGTGATTGCTGACGCATTGAGCAGAAAGGCTTATTGCAACAGTCTGATTCTTAAGCCTTATCAACCCGAGCTTTGTGAAGCTTTCCGCAAACTTAACCTGCAAGTTGTTCCTCAAGGTTTCCTCGCCAACCTTCAAGTCTCTCCTACCTTGGAAGACCAGATTCGCCAAGCCCAGCTTCTTGATGCTATGGTGAAAAAGGTGAAGATTGGGATTGCCAAGAGTCAACCCAAGTACAAGTGCTACCGCCTTGATGACAAGGACACTCTCTTCTTCGAGGATCGTATTGTTGTACCCAAAGGTGACCTCCGTAAAGTGATCATGAACGAGGCTCACAATTCTCTCCTCTCCATTCACCCCGGGAGCACGAAGATGTATCAGGACCTTAAGCAAGCTTATTGGTGGACTCGAATGAAGCGTGAGATTGCTCAATTTGTGAATGAATGTGATGTCTGCAGAAGAGTGAAGGCAGAACACCAAAGGCCAGCTGGTCTCCTCCAACCTCTTGCCATTCCAGAATGGAAGTTTGACCACATTGAGATGGACTTTGTGACTGGGTTTCCAAAGTCCAAGCGTGGCAATGATGCAATATTCGTTGTCATCGACAAACTCACCAAAGTGGCTCACTTTCTGCCTATCAAAGAGTCGATCACTGCAGCTCAATTGGCGGAACTCTATACCTCTCGTATTGTCTCTCTGCACGGTATTCCACAAGTGATCTCTTCAGACCGTGGCAGCATCTTTACATCCAAGTTTTGGGATTCTTTTCAGAAGGCCATGGGCACGAACATCCGCTTCAGCACAACTTTCCATCCTCAAACTAGCGGTCAAGTCGAGCGTGTCAACCAGATTCTTGAAGATATGCTCAGGGCTTGTGTGATCTCCTTCAGCATGAAGTGGGAGGATTGTCTTCCTTATGCTGAATTCTCCTACAACAACAGTTTTCAAGCAAGTTCGGGCAAGGCCCCATTTGAAATTCTGTATGGCAGGAAGTGCCGTACCCCTCTCAACTGGTCTGAAACCGGTGAATGTCAGCTTTTGGGTAATGACTTAATCAAAGAGGCAGAGGAAATGTGCAAAGTCATTCGTGATAACCTCAAAGCAGCCCAGTCCCGCCAGAAGAGCTACTATGATAGTAAGCACCGTGATTTGGCTTTCGAGATCGGAGATCATGTTTACCTCCGCGTCTCTCCTATGAAAGGTACTCGTCGCTTCGGTATCGAAGGGAAGCTTGCCCCTAGATACGTGGGACCTTTCAAGATTGTCAGCAAGAGAGGCGACCTCGCCTATCAACTCGAGCTTCCTTCAAACTTTGCAAATGTGCATGACGTGTTCCATGTCTCTCAGCTTCGTAAGTGCTTCAAGACTCCTGACCGCACCATCCACTTCGAGGACATTGAGCTCCAAGAAGATCTCTCTTATCATGAGCACCCAGTTGCTATTCTTGAAGAGACTGAACGCAAGACTCGCAATAAGTCAATCAAATTTCTCAAAGTCAAGTGGTCACACCATTCCGACCGTGAAGCTACCTGGGAACGCGAGGATCACCTCCGTTCTGAGTACCCGGCATTCTTTCAGTCCTAGATCTCGGGACGAGATCCTTTCATAGTGGTGGAGTGTTGTAACACCCCGGATGTAACTTTCCCAATTTGTACTCCAACTCTTGCCATTTCCGGCATTAAGTTAATTTATTTTCTCGGGTTCGGGTCTTTGTCTCCATGTGTTGTTATCGTTGTCATGCATCTCATATCATGTCATCATGTGCATTGCATTTGCATACGTGTTCGTCTCATGCATTCGAGCATTTTCCCCGTTGTCCGTTTTGCATTCCGGCGCTTCGTTCTCCTTCGGTGGTCATTTCTACCTTTCTTTCGTGTGTGGGGATTAAACATTTCCGGATTGGACCGAGACTTGCCAAGCGGCCTTGGTTTACTACTGGTAGACCGGCTGTCAAGTTTCGTATCATTTGGACTTCGTTTGATACTCCAACGGTTAACCGAGGGACCGAAAAGGCCTCGTGTGTGTTGCAGCCCAACACCCCTCCAATTTGGCCCAAAACCCACCTAAACCCTCTCCATCATCTAGATCGTTCGATCACGATCGCGTGGCCGAAAACCGCACCTCATTTGGACTCTCCTAGCGACCTCTATGCCTATAAATAGGTCTCTCCCCGAAAATCCGGATCCCCCCTCGTCCTCAAACCCTAAAAATTGCCTCCGCGCCGGCCGGACACGTCCGTCCGGGCCGGACGCTTCCGCCTCCGCCAACCGGGAGCTGCCACATGGCGCCCCCGGACCACTTCGCCGCCTCAGGCGCGCGCGGCCCGCTCGGGCCCGTCCCCGGCCCCCACGGGCCCAGCCGCCGCCACCCGCCTCCTCGCGCCGCGGCCGCCCGACCCCGCCCGGCCGAAGCCAGCCGCCGCCTCCATGCCGCTCGCCGCCGCCGGCCGCTCCCCGCCATGCTCGCCGCCGCCGCACCGCCTCCCGCGGCCACCATCGCCGCCCGGGCCCGCGCCCCTCGCCGCCCCTACGTCTCGCGCCCGGCCGCGCCTCCTCGGGCCGCGCCTCGTCGCCGGTGCCCCAGCTCCGGCTTCCCCAACTCCGGCCGGCGAACTCCGGTGAACAGTGCCCCGACCGCGCCTCGGATTCCGTGCAAACCCTAGATCTGGAGGTTAAAAATTCGTCTTAAGTCCCCGAGATTTCAGATCCATATGCTCATGTTCATGGCCTCGTAACTTTGCATCCGTAGCTCCGATGTGGGCATATAGCATATCAAAATGTTCATCTCAGAGAGTACATCATTTCATTCCATTGCATCGTTTCAATTTGTGTTCATATTGAAGCCCGAAATGCTGTTAGAAGAGGGCTACTTGAGTTAATTGTCAGATCTGCTACTCTATTTAGCTCTTTGTCATTTTTGCCATGATTATTGTGTGCATGATATGCCCTGATGCTCTACATATGTTTTGTTAAGGGTTTTGTCATCTTTCCAGAGGTGCAACCCATGTATTTTTTTGATGTGTGTGGTGACTAGCATAAGCTTGCAAAGTGGTGCACTTGTTAATTCCGATTTCAGGGACTTAGCATTTCCACTAAGTCCTTGATCTGTTTATCTCATGATGCCATATGTTCACGTTGTTTCCTAGAGATCCGTGCCTCTTTTGAGGATGATCAGTAAGGATGTTTTTTTATTATTGTAGTTCTCTATCCATCCATGTCTTTGTTTGCAATTATGGAGCACCCTAGCTTGAGTCAATCGAGCTCTACTTTTGCTACTTTGTGAATCTGGGCAGATTGTCAACTTGTTTGCAATTTTGCCGATGATGTTGTAGTTGATCCGTGCATGCTATGCTATTGTTCTTGCCATGTCTAGCTTGCATTTTGTGTAATCTTGATGGGTGTATGCTTAGATTATCATGACTTGCACCGTAGTGAGTGCATCGAGCTCGTAAACATGCCTACTTGATATCTGTTTTCAGCATGCTCCAGTTTTCACTAAGTCTGAAAACTGATTATGTTTTTGCTATGTTCACATGCTTGCAATTGTATTTTCTGATCCCTTTTGGCTCAAGGTCACTAAGGGACTTTTGTTAAGCTCTTTGAGTATCTCCATGCCATGCTTTACTTTTCCATGTTCAGGTCCTGTAGCATATAGTTTTGTTGCTCCGAAGAGAGCTACCTGATCTGAAATTTCAGACAAGTGTTAATTTCACTAAGTCTGAAATCTGTTTGCCATATGCATTTTTTGCCATGCTTGTTTGAACCTGTTAATGGATGAATTGGCCGTAGCTCAGTGCTAGACTTTTGTTAAGCATCTTGAAGGCATCCCTGCCATGTATTTTGTTGTAATGTTTGGGTGCTGTAGCATGTTCTTCTTATTGCATTTAGATGCCTACTTGCTGTAAATCGCAGACCGGTGTCATATTTGAATCGCTTGTCATTTCCAAACCGTAACTCCGATTCCAGCGTTCTTTATATCGTTTTCAAGCGATTTCATCTCATCTTTCCAGTGACACACTTGGATTTCCATGTTGAGGCCAGGTTCATGCATTCCTTGTCACATCTTGCATATGCATCCCGCATCGCATCCCGCATAGCATATCATATTTGCATCGTATCGTTTGTTCCTTGCACGTGGTTGATTGTGTCCTTGTTGCTTGTTTGTCTTGTTTGGGTAGAGCCGGGAGACGAGTTCGCTAACGAGGAGCCCGTTGAGTTTGCTTTCGAGGATCCAGTCAACTCTGACAACTGTGCTGGCAAGATGATCATACCCTCGAAATCACTACTATCTTTGCTATGCTAGATTGCTCGCTCTTTTGCTATGCCAATGCTACGATGCCTACCACTTGCTTTCAAGCCTCCCAAATTGCCATGTCAAACCTCTAACCCACCATGTCCTAGCAAACCGTTGTTTGGCTATGTTACCACTTTGCTCATCCCCTCTTATAGCGTTGCTAGTTGTAGGTGAAGATTGGAGGCTGTTCCTTGTTGGAACATTTATTTACTTGTTGGGATATCATTATATTGCTATGTTATCTTAATGCATCTATATACTTGGTAAAGGGTGGAAGGCTCGGCCTCTCGCCTAGTGTTTTGTTCCACTCTTGCCGCCCTAGTTTCCGTCATATCGGTGTTATGTTCCCGGATTTTGCGTTCCTTACGCGGTTGGGTTATAATGGGAACCCCTTGATAGTTCGCCTTGATTAAAGCTTTTCCAGCAATGCCCAACCTTGGTTTTACCATTTGCCACCTAGCCTTTTCTTTCCCTTGGGTTCTGCAGACTCAAGGGTTCATCTTTATTTTAACCCCCCCGGGCCAGTGCTCCTCTGAGTGTTGGTCCAAACTGTCAGCCGCCGGTGGCTACCAGGGGCAACTCTGGGCTGGCCTACCAGAAGTTTAGACAATCTGAGTGTGCCCTGAGAAAGAGATATGTGTAGCTCCTATCGGGATTTGTCGGCACATTCGGGCGGTGTTGCTGGTCTTGTTTTAACCTATTGAAGTGTCTTGAGTAACCGAGATACCGAGTCTGATCGGAACGTCTTGGGAGGAGGTCTATTCCTTCGTTGACCGTGAGAGCTTGTCATGGGCTAAGTTGGGACTCCCCTGCAGGGATTTGAACTTTCGAAAGTCGTGCCCGCGGTTATGGGCAGATGGGAATTTGTTAATGTCCGGTTGTAGATAACTTGAACCATAACTTGATTAAAATGAATCAACTGAGTGTGTTACCGTGATGGCCTCTTCTCGGCGGAATCCGGGAAGTGGACACGGTGTTGGAGTAATGTTTGCGTAGGTTGCTCTCTAGTTTCTCGCTCGCGCTTTGCCTCCTCTTCTCGCTCTCTTTTGCGAATAAGTTAGCCACCATATTTGCTAGTCGCTTGCTGCAGCTCCACATATTTTACCTTGCCTTACCTATAAGCTTAAATAGTCTTGATCGCGAGGGTGCGAGATTGCTGAGTCCCTGTGGCTCATAGATTACTATTACACCAGATGCAGGGCCTGATGATTCCGCTCCAGGAGACGCGCTCAAGCTCAAGTGGGAGTTCGACGAGGACTCTCAACGTTACTATGTTTCCTTTCGTGATGATCAGTAGTGGTGCCCAGTTGGGGGTGATTGGGACCGTGTCGCATGTTGGGTTATCTTTTATTTTGGCGCCGTAGTCGGGACATGAGTGTTTGGGTGATGTAATGTTATTTATGTACTTGATTGACGTGGCGAGTGTAAGCCAACTATGTTATCTCCCCTTTTATTATCATATTACATGGGATGTTGTGAAGATTGCCTAACTTGCGACATATGCCTTCAATGCGATTATGTCTCTAAGTCGTGCCTCGACACATGGGAGCTATAGTCGCATCGAGGGTGTTACAGGGTCCTCCCAATTCGACCTTCCCCCTTTCATATTCCTATTCAGAGTAGGAAGGGAAGAGGGGGAAGGGGAATCCTATTCCCTTTTTCCTTTCCTCCTTCCCCTTTTCTACTCCAATTTGGCCAGCCCATATGGGAGGGGCGCACCAGCCCCTTAGGGGCTGGTCTGTCCCCCTCTTGGCCCATTAAGGCCCATATAGTTGCCAGGGGGATGCCCGAAACCCCTTCCGGCGATCCGATATGCACCCGGTACCCCCGGAACACTTCCGGTGTCCGAATATGATCGTCCAATATATGAATCTTTACCTCTCGACCATTTCAAGACTCCGATTCATGTCTGTGATCTCATTTGGGACTCCGAACAACATTCAGTCACCAAATCACATAACTCATATAATACAAAATCGTCATCGAACGTTAAGCGTGCGGACCCTACGGGTTCAAGAACTATCTAGACATGACGGAGACACCTCTCCGGTCAATAACAGCGGAACCTGAATGCTCATATTGGTTCACACATATTCTACGAAGATCTTTATCGGTCGTACCATAATGACAACATACATTATTCCTTTTGTCATCGGTATGTTACTTGCCCGAGATTCGATCGTCGGTATCTCCATACCTAGTTCAATCTCATTACTGGAAAGTCTCTTTACTCGTTCCGTAATGCATCAACCTGCAACTAACTCATTAGTCACATTGCTTGCAAGGCTTATTATGATGTGCATTACCGAGAGGGCCCAGAGACACCTCTCCAATACTCGGAGTGATAAATCCTAATCTCGATCTATGCCAACCCAACAAACACCTTCGGAGATACCTGTAGAGCATCTTCATAATCACCCAGTCACGTTGTGACGTTTGATAGCACACAACATATTCCTCTGGTATCCGGGAGTTGCATAATCTCATAGTCAAAGGAATATGTATGACATGAAGAAAGCAATAGCAATAAAACTTAACGATAATTATGCTAAGCTAACAGATGGGTCTTGTCTATCACATCATTCTCCTAATGATGTGATCCCGTTCATCAAATGACAACACATGTCTATGGTTAGGAAACTTAACCATCTTTGATTAACGAGCTAGTCTAGTAGAGGCTTACTAGGGACACAGTGTTTTGTCTATGTATCCACACATGTATCAAGTTTCCGGTTAATACAATTCTAGCATGAATAATAAAAATTTATCATGATATAAGGAAATATAAAATAACAACTTTATTATTGCCTCTAGGGCATATTTCCGTCACATCATTGGTTGCTTTTAAGAACCCATGCTCTTGCTCTAGGTTGAGCTTTTCAAAATATAGCTTCTCATGAGTCTTTAAAAGCTCTCGATAATCTTCTAAGGTAGTTTCATGAGCTAACTTAAGAGTGTTTAGTTCTTTAGTTAGACGCTCAATCACCTTCTTACCATCGTCATTTGTTTTATCTTGATTAGCATGATTAATAGAAAGTTCACCATAGTTTTCATCACTAGAGTTGTCAACAAGTAAATCATCATCACCTAGCAAATCATCTTCATCACTATTGAAATCAACGTATTCGGGGTGTGATACCTTTGGGCCTTTAGCCATGAAGCATCTTACAATTCCTTCATTTGGTGAGTCAAATATGTCATAGGAGTTGGTTGACACAAGTGCTAGACCGGCAACACATTCATCTTGAGTATATTCGGTGTCGGAGTGATAACTTCTTTCGGAGTGGTTGTCGGAGTCGGAACCGGATACACATTCACCAACATGAGCCTGATGTCTTCGTTTTGTATAGCTCCTTGATGAATTTTCCTTCCTTTCCGAGTCCTTGCTTCTGCGAGAGGTTCTTCGTTCATAACGATCATCTCTACTCCTTTTTTCTCTTGGAGGTGATTCTTCCCTTTTACTTCTTCTTTTAGGTGAGTCTTCTCTTCTTTTGTAGGGAGTGTATACTCATTGGAGTAGTTTCTGGGTCTTCCACAATTGTAGCAATTACGTTCACGACTAGAAGATCTTTTGTCATTGTAGGACCTTGACTTGGAACTTCTTTCTTTGATTCTACTCTTGTAGAACTTGTTGAAGTTCTTCACCATTAAGCTCAATTCCTCATTGAAGACTTGTTTCTCACTTGATGACGTAGGAGCATCACATGAGGCTTTGTAAGCACCACTAGACATGTTGTGAATCTCTTCTTTATCCTTGAGTGACATATCATGAGCAACAATTCTACCAATGACTTCCGTTGGCTTGAGATCTTTGTAATTGGGCATAATTTGGATTAATGTGCACACGGTGTCATATTTTCCATCCAAGGCTCTTAGGATCTTCTTGATGATGAATCCGTCGGTCATCTCTTCACTTCCTAAGCCGACAATCTCATTTGTGATGAGAGCAAGCCTAGAGTACATTTCAGCGACACCTTCACCATCCTTCATTTTGAACTTGTCAAGTTGACTTTGAAGCACATCCAATTTGGATTCCTTGGCAAGGTCGGTACCTTCGTGCATATCAATCAAAGTATCCCAAATTTCCTTTGCATTCTCAAGACAACTAATTTTTTTGAATTCTTCGGGCACAATCCGTTGAAGAGGATATCGCAAGCTTGAGCATTGTATTGCAACATCTTCAATTCTTCCATGGTAGCTTCATGGTTTGGTTCTCTCCCACTAAAGAATTCACCTTGCAAGACAATGCACACAATAGCCGAAACGGCGGGGTTATGTCCAAGAATATGCATTTTCATCTTATGCTTCCAACTAGCAAAATTAGTACCATCAAAGTAAGGACCTCTACGGTGGTAATTTCCCTTGCTAGACGCCATACTCTCCTAGGTTGTGAAATGTAACGCCCTCGATGCGGCTATATCTCCCACGTGTCGAAGCACGACTTAGAGGCATAACCGCATTGAAAGCAATGTCGCAAGTGAGGTAATGTTCACACAACCCATGTAATACATAAGGGACAGAGATACATAGTTGGCTTACAATGGCCACTTCACACAATACATGAATAAAGCATTACACAGATACAATCAAGGTCCGACTACGGAACCAAAATAAAATAAGACTACCCCAAATGCTACACAGATCCCCGATCGACCCCAACTGGGCTCCGCTACTGATCAACTGGAAATGGAACAACACAAAGGACAAGATCTTCATAGAGCTCCTCTTTAAGCTTGGTTGCGTCATCTGCACGGTATCCTCGGCACCTGCAAGCTGGTTTTGGAAGTATCTGTGAGTCGCGGGGACTCAGCAATCTCACACCCTCGCGATCAAGACTATTTAAGCTTATAGGAAGGGTAAAAGGTATGAGGTGGAGCTGCAGCAAGCACTAGCATATATGGTGGCTAACATACGCAAATGAGAGCGAAATGAGAGCTAACTACTTACGTTCAAGCATAACTCCAACACCGTGTTCACTTCCCGGACTCCGCCGAGAAGAGACCATCACGGTTACACACGCGGTTGATGCATTTTAATTAAGGTAAACTTCAGGTTTTCTACAACTAGACATTAACAAATTCCCATCTGCCCATAACCGTGGGCACGGCTTTCGAAAGTTCAAATCCCTGCAGGGGTGTCCCAACTTAGCCCATCACAAGCTCTCACGTTCAACGAAGGATATTCCTTCTCCCAAGACAAACCGATCAGACTCGGCATCCCGGTTACAAGACATCCTCGACAATGGTAAAACAAGTCCAGCAACACCACCCGAATGTGCCGACAAATCCCGATAGGAGCTGCACATATCTCGTTCTCAGGGCACACTCAAATAGGTCAAGCTACGAGTAAAAACAACCCTCGAGTTTCCACGAGGTGGCCCCGCAGGCTGCCTGTTTCGGACCAACACTTAGAGAAGCACTGGCCCGGGGGGGGATTAAAATAAAGATGACCCTTGAGTCCACGAAACCCAAGGGAAAAAGAGGCTAGGTGGCGAATGGTAAAACCAATGTTGGGCATTGCTGTAGGAGTTTTATTCAAAGCGAACTGTCAAGGGGTTCCCATTATAACCCAACCGCGTAAGGAACGCAAAATCCGGGAACATAACACCGATATGACGGAAACTAGGGCGGCAAGAGTGGAACAAAACACCATGCATAAGGCCGGGCCTTCCACCCTTTACCAAGTATATAGAAGCGTTAATTAAATAAGAGATATTGTGATATCCCAACAAAATATCCATGTTCCAACAAGGAACAAACTCCAATCTTCACCTGCAACTAACAATGCTATAAGAGGGGCTGAGCAAAGCGGTAACATAGCCAAAGAACGCTTTGCTAGGATAAGGTGGGTTAGAGGCTTGGTTTAACAATATGGAAGGCATGATAAGCAAGTGATAGGTATCGCAGCATAGGCATAGCAAAAGAGCGAGCAACTAGCAAGCAAAGATGGAAGTGATTTCGAGGGTATGGTCATCTTGCCTGAAATCCTGCAAGGAAGAAGAACGAGTCCATGAAGAAGACAAACGGACGTAGTCGAACGGATCCTCACAATGCAACGTTATCGGAACCAACCCGAAGAAGCACACCGGAAAGAAGCAAACAACATAGTAAACAACCACGACATAAGCATGGCATGATGCACAACCAAGTATGATGCATGTCTGGTTTAATGAAGCATGGCATGGCAAAGTGCACAAACAACCCTACAAATTAAGTGGAGCTCAATATGCAACTCCGTTGCATATTGACGAAACACCACGTGACTTATTTAGTTCGATCTTGTTTATGTACCCGACAATATTAGATGTTGTTAGCATGGCAAGAGGTAGAAGCATAAGAAAACTACCTATCTAGGCAAGTTTAAATGAGGCCGGAACAACAAAACAACAAGTCCGGAAACTCCTCATGAGCATATTATAGATTTGGTACTGTTCTGCCCTAAACCATATTTTAGAGTTGTTAAACATGCAAAGTGATGCCACCATGATAAACTAGACATTTTTCTACCCCAATTATTTATAAAGTTTGTTAAATTTGGAGCTACGATTAAAAAGTTATAAAATAAAGCATTTTAACAAGTTATTTAAGCAAATTTAAACAAACAGCATTTTAAACTTTTTAAACATAGATGAAAGTTGGATATAATGAAACTAGATGAAAAACTAAGCATTTTTCATATATAATTTATTTAGATCCGATGCACGGATAATTAGTTATTATATGCATGTTGACTAGGGACTTTTCTGCAAATTTGGAGTCTCAGGATAAATACACAAATTCGCAGACGCTGGAAAAACATGATATGGGCCGAAACACGAACCGGGCCAACAGCAGGAAAGGAAGGTGGGGCGCTGGGTGTGACTGCTCACCCTGGGCCGAGGCCCATCTTGAGGAGAGGTAGGCCGGCCTTGGTGGTGCTGGGCTTGGAGGCGGTTGAGGCCTGGGTGGATCCACACGAGAGAAGTCAATGCGGGCGTGGTTTCCTGGCCTCGCTCGATGCAGAGGAAGCAGACAGAGGAGGCGAGACGCGGGGCGGCTTCAGGCGATGCAGGGCGCGGCGGCGGATGGGGCTCGATGGACTCTGGCGATGTGGGAAGCAGAGGAGGCCAAGGCGCCATGGCAGGGGCGCTTGCAGGGTCTTGTCGATCCATTCGGCGAGTCAGATCACGGCGACGGCAGGGTAGCCATTCCTTCGCAGTGGCGTGGGACTTGGCAGCGGGCTCGGCACAGCAGGACGACACCAGGCGACGAAGGACGACGAGGAGGGCGCGAGGCAGGGCTCATGGTTCCGCTGGTGCTCCGTCGACATCAGAGGTCTCCGGCAAGCTCGAGGATGGGAGAAAAAGGAGGTGCCCATGGACGAGCTCCTGCTCGTTTCGGCGGCCAGCAGGCGCGGAACTGGGGCGCCTCGGTCTGGAGCAGGGAAGGCAGAGGTTGGTGACGCGTCTGAGGCGAGGGAGGAGCGCGGGCGACACGCTTGAGGGCCAGCACGGTGGCCTCCATGGCCGGCGGCCATGCAGTTCGCGCAAGGTGAAGGGCGCCATGGCTCGATCTGTTGCAAGCAGAGGAAGAAAATGAGGAACGAGGGAAAGTAGAGGGAGGGAGGAAGGAGAACAGAGCGCGAGGCACACATCTCCGTCACGGCGGCGCTCCAAATGGCGGCGGCCAGCTCGTTCTGGTTGGAGGGAGGAGCTCGGGCGCGTGAGGGAGCTATTCTCCGGTGAGCAGAGGCGCGGCAGGGGGGTCCATAGCGCGTGGGCTTGAGGCTGCGAGGCCCTGGTGGCGCGGTCGCCGGCGATGTGGAGGCGCTGGCTTGCTGGACTTGGGCGTCGGCGGGGATTGACAGGAGTGGTGCTCACTGGTTGGTGGATCGAGGGAATCCATAGGAGAGCACCGATTGGGGGGAATTGGATGGATCAGATCTGGGGGAATCCCGAGAGAGTGGCGGCGGCGCTAGGTAGGATCCCTAGAAATTAGGGATCCGGTCTCAGTTTAGACTAGTATATATAGCGGGTAGGTTAGGCTAGGGGCTAACTCGTCCATCCGATCATAATTGGACGGTCGCGAATAAATAGGTTAGGGGGCCCAAATAAAGAAACGGAGACGTTTTGTAGATGTTTGGGGTTGATCCGGACACAGCGGTGGCGATAGTCCGGGTCGAGTCCGGGACAACTATCGGACGCGCGCGCGAGGAGGCCGTGGGCTGACGAGAGAGCTTAGGTTGGATCTGGCGGTAGGTAGTGGACTGTGTAGACGGTCTCGAGCTGAGAGAAGAGAAGAGAGGGAGGCCCGACGACTGTTTCCGGAGACCGAAAATGTCCGACGTTAGACCGACTATAATGCCGCTATAGTTTAACGGTTGGGCTATCAAACAAACTCCGAATGCGATGAAACTTGGTAGGCGGCCTACCTACAACATAACAAGACCACACGCGAACTCTCCTCCCAATCTGAGAACATTATCCAGCCACTTACAAAATAATATTTCGGACGTGCCGCGGGCTCGGGCAAGTGTGGTTGGACTCAGAACGGACAACGGAAGGAACGGGGAGACCCGGACGAATGCAAGTTTCGAAAACATGATGATGCAATGCACATGATGACATGGCAAGATGCAACACGCAAGCAAATGACAAGGCAACAACATCGAATAACTGAAAGACACCTGGCGCAACGGTCTCGGGGCGTCACATGAAACCAAGGCTATGATTACCAAAGCTATGGAAATCAAGGCAAATGGAGACCAATGCTCTAATACCACTTATAGGATCGAAAGTATGTCTAGAGGGGGGGGGGCGTGATTAGACTACTTGACCAACTAAAAATGTAGCCTTTTCCCAATTTTAACTCTTGGCAGATTTTTGCACCTTAACACAAGTCAAGCAATCAACCTACACATGCAATTCTAAGAGTATAGCAGCGGAATGTAAATCATTGCATATGAAGGTAAAGGGGAGGAGTTTGGAGGGAGAAAACGCAATGTAGACATGGAGATTTTTGGCATGGTTCCGATAGGTGGTGCTATCGTACATCCACGTTGATGGAGACTTCAACCCACGAAGGGTAACGGTTGCACGAGTCCACGGAGGGCTCCACCCACGAAGGGTCCACGAAGAAGCAACCTTATCTATCCCACCATGGCCATTGCCCACGAAGGACTTGCCTCACTTTGGTATATCTTCACGAAGTAGGCGATCTTCTTGCTGTTACAAACTCCTTGGTTCAACTCCACAATCTTGACGGAGGCTCCCAAGTGACACCTAACCAATCTAGGAGACACCACTCTCCAAAAGGTAATAGATGGTGTGTTGATGATGAACTCCTTGCTCTTGTGCTTCAAATAATAGTCTCCCCAACACTCAACTCTCTCTCACAGATTTGGATACGGTGGAAAGAAGATTTGAGTGGAAAGCAACTTGGGGAATGCTAGAGATCAAGATTCTTGTGGTTGGATTGGAATGTCTTGGTCTCAACACATGATTAGGTGGTTCTCTCTCAGAAAATGAATGCTGGAAGTGTAGGCACGTTCTGATGGCTCTCTCTCTAATGGGGAGGAGGGTGGAGGGGTATATATAACAAAATCTAACCGTTACCCACCATTTACCAAACTCGGTGGGACCGAATACTAAAACTCTGTTAGACCAATATGGTTCAAAATGTGAATGTTAGGCTTTTCGGTGGGACCGACAAGATCAACTCAGTGGGACCAATGCGTTAGGGTTAGGGCATAACTTGATCTCGGTTTGAATGATTACTTCAACTCAGTGAGACCGATTTTAGTAATAAGCAAACAAAGAGTTGTTCAGGCAAACTTGGTGGGACCGATCGCTCATTTCGGTGAGACCGAAACGTTACGAAAAGGAAACAAAGAGTTTGCATTGTGAACTCGGTGGGACCAATCGCTCATCTCGGTTGGACCGAAGTGTTACGAAGGGAAACAGAGAATTTGCAATCTCATCTCGGTGAGACCGAGATCCCTATCAGTGAGACCGAACTGATTAGGGTTTCTGGCTATGGCTGTGTCAAGTGAGCTTGGTTCCGCCGGATGGATCAGAGCGGTGGGGCCAAGTTTGACTTTAGGTTTAGGACATATGTGGAAATGAGAAAGTGGTTGAGGGCTTTTGGAGCATATCACTAAGCATTTCGAGCAAGCAAGCCAGTAAGCAACACCTCATCCCCTTTTAATAGTATTGGCTTTTCCTATGGACTCAATGTGATCTTGGATCACTAAAATGAAAATATAGATTCTTGAGCTTTTGCCAATATGTGTGCTTAGCATTTTGAGGGGTCCACATCTCTAGTCCATGCCATGCCAATCATTGAACTTTCTAAAATGATTATCTTGAAAGAATATTAGTTCAATGAGCTATATGTTGTTATGAATGACCAAAACCACCCAGGGATTAGTTTCACTTTCACCTAGTCGGGTTTCCCATGGCTAGGTATAGTTGGCGCCACACGACGCTAGGAGGAGCCCACAACGGAGAGTCGGAGACCTCCTAGTTCTGACCTCACATACCCCTAAAAATATTGTGATCTCCACGTGCATCAACTAGTTCGCTTGATAACTAGCCAATCCTATTTGTCACCCATGGGCGGCAAATAGATGTTGCTTCGCTGAAGGCCTACCCCCCCGCGCCACAGTTTGGGCTGACGCATGGTTGGGATTCACCGTTTCTTCTCTTCTCTTTTCTTTTTTTCCTTTTTCTTTTTTTCTTCTCTTTTTGTTTCTTTTCTTTGTTCTTTTTTTATTTTTTACTTTATTTTCTCTCTATTTATTTTGGGTATTAATACAAAAGTTTAGTGTAGGCACAAGCATCATTGCCGCATTGTAGACTCATCACAAGCCTCTTCCACAAGCAACAAGCATCGTAAACTCATCACAGGCCTCTCCCACAAGCAACAAACAACGTAGCCTCATCATAAGCCTCTACCACAAGCAAAAAGCATCATAGGATCATCACATAGCCTCTCCCACAAGCAACAAGGAACATAGCCTCATCACAAGCCTCTCCCACAAGCAACACACATCATAGCATCATCACATAGCCTCTCCCACAAGAAACAAGCAATGTAGCTTCATCACAAGTCTCTCCCATAAGCAGCAAGCATCATAGCCTCATCACATAGCCTCTCCCACAAGCAACAAGCAACATAGCCTCATCAAGCCTCCCCCACAAGCAACAAGCATCATAGCCTCATCTTGTTCCAAAATCTTTAAGGCATTGTCATAGAATTCACGAGGGAAAATAAATCCTTGGAGGTAGCACTCCATCATTTTCAAATCCTTGGAGGTTGATCATGTTCTTCTCCTCTAGCTTGATCATCTTCTTCTTCAGGTGGAGAGAAATTCAGGTCAAAGTTCATCTTCCTGCTGCCACATGTTGCTGCTGCTCTTGATCTTCACCAAATGAGTATGCAAACCATTTCTGCGGACATTCAACAGAATTTTTGAGTATCCAAAGTTTGTTTATGATCATAATCAACAAAATATGGAGCAAACTTATTATCCCATATGGTGCAAAGTTTATTAAAAGTTTCCATATGGAGTAGAGTAAGTGTAAGTTTATAAGTTTATGGTTGCAAAGCAAGTTTAAGTTTAAGTTGAAATCAAACTTTCAGAATTTGTTAGGAATTACAGTTACAGATTTTGCTACAGTTAACTCTAACTCTGAAAGTTAACTCTAGACTTTTTTACAGTAAATTCAGTACTATGAAAATCATACCGTAACTCTAAAATTTTGGTAAGTTTACTATTGAAATCAAATCCAGTAAGCTTGTTGTGCAAATGTTCAGTTAACTGCAGCACATTTAGAGTTACAGTTACAGAGGGAGTACTCAATTGCACACTGTAATTTCAGTTAACTGGAACACATTTTTCAGTATAGTGTATGCGGATTACTCCTGGTCAAAATTTGTAGGTTACATTATGTTAAAGATATCCTACTCCTGAATTTCCTACTCCAAGTATTGTACTTTAGTTTTGTTAAACTTGTTGAAATCAGCCAAACCTGTGGACTATACTTTAGTGATCTCTTGATGCATAATTCAGTTTAAACTGAAAATTCATAGTGATATACTCCAAATGAATTCATAGTGGTATAATTCAGTAAAATTCATAGTGATATCCTAGAGTAAATAGCAGAGTGTTTATGTTGGCACTCGACAACATCTGAGTTTTTCAGACACTACCTGTACTGGAACTGGAACTACTCCATGTTTAAGTTTTCTTCATCTTAAACTCAGACATCTCTCAAAATAGTAGTGTTACATCAATAGATGCAGTAGATTCAAAGTTTTCTTTATCTTAAATTTAGATTACGATCAAAGTTTTCTCTATCTTAAGCTCAAAGCAAGTTTCAGTTTATGATCATCAAATTGTTTATATCTGCAGTGTTTCCAGTGACAACAGAGCGAGTACTGGGTGAGGAGATGAACCTGGGGCAAGCAAAATTGAGAATTGTGGCAGCGATGAATACTAAAACGGCAGCTGCGCCTGTGGACGGGCAAGGAACAGCCTTGGTAGCAGGAGAGCCTAGCACCAGATCGCCTCCACCTGGGCGCGGGCGAGGAAGATCTTGGGCGAGGAGATCCTGGGTTCGCGTGGGCCAGGAGGAGCCCCTGGGATCAGTGAGTTGCCTGGTGAGACTGTGATGGCTTCGCGCTCCCCCTCCCCCTCCCCTCTCATGGTGCTCTCGCCCTCCCTCCGCCTCCCCCTTCCCCGTGCCGTACTCTCCCACCGCGGCGGGCTCCAGTGCTGCCCCCTCCCCATCGGCTAGTTTGGTGGCGCTCGCATCTTCCCCGTCTTCATGTTGTGGTCCGTGCTGTGCGGAGGCATCACGTGCTAACCACTTCTGGGCCTTGGATGAGGCCTCATCGGACTCTGATGGAGAAACGCCTGATGTGTGCGTCGGGTCATCAGCCCCAGTGGTTGTGGCATAGTCGGTGCCCTCCTGCCGCTGGCAGTTTGCTCTTGGGGTCGTGGGGGTGCGTGGCGGGTGGCATCACCGTCTGGCGTGCCGGATCTGGGCTGGGACGTGGTAGTGTCGCGGTGGTCTGTCAAGACCCTGACTGAATATGACACAACTGTTTAGTTCGTCAGTTAACTCTACGTACCGTTTTCGCAAGGATGATTCAAACAAGACTGACTATCTCCATCCAACGCACCTCAACCCTCGTACTGCTTCGCGCGATGGCGGGATGATCTGTAGCATGGATCGTTTATCGAACGGCAGTCGCCTAGTCGACTATCATTGTTACCTTTCTGGCAACTCCACCCACTCTGTTGTGCTCTCTATTTTACTTCTACCCTTGTAGTGGCTATAAAGCCAGGATCGAGAGGCTGGTAGAGGCATCTAGAGAACTATTAGGGTTTTCCCCTAGCCGCCGTGTTCCGGCTGGCGAAGCTGTTCCTCTTTCTGTAAGAACCCTAAGTGAAATCCAATCCAATTCCCCCTCCATTCTTGTTGTTCCTATGAAATTCATGAGCAGCTTAAGACCCAAAGAAGCTCGAGCCTTACAATTGGTATTCAGAGCTGGCGGTTCTTGGTGGCATGGGAGATCTAGTAAAGGGTTTGGGCCATCCTCCTTCCTTTGTCAACCCAGATCGGTGGCGACGGTGAAGTTCCGGTGGTGTAGGCGGCGGTAGATTGTTCGGGTGTTAGAGGCTGTTGGGTAGTGGTTGCTGAAGAACACCTCTTCAGTCTAAAATCCCACCCACCCTTCCCTCTTGAACACCATCGACGGTGCAACGATGGCGGTGGCGTTGGTGGCGGTAGGAACGATGACGTCAAGCACGGTTTGCTGCTTCTGCCATGGTAAAATTCCTCGCTTGGCTTCGTTGTTCATTTTCTTGTGTGTCGAGTCTCGAAGTGCTTTGCTCCGAGTAAACCCCAGACGGATCCAATGGGAGCACCACCAGAATCATCGACCACGACTGACTTGGAGATGTGGTCCCTCAAGTTGGATGTACAGATGCTGCAGCTGAATAGAGAGCAAGATCGATAAGAATTCCAAGTCATGTTCAATAAGAACTTTAATAATGTTCAAAAAGCCTGGCTAGAAATGCAGTCCTCTCTTACTCATCTCATCATTGCTTTACACCCAAGATATCCAGGCCCAACAACTCCCTTGGGAGCACAAGGTAGTGTCCACCAAGTTACACCCCAGTCACAAGTAAGAAATGCACCAGAAGCACTCAATACCCCCCCATAGCTGGATCTGGAGTACTTCGTGATGCAGAAATGGGCATGGAACTTCACTTGGATGGTACTGTTAAACAACCTTACAGAAATCCTCACTTTGGACAGATTAAACAACCAGTTCAAGATCTAGTGGACAAACAAGGGTAGCCATAGATGGCCCTACCTGTCCAACAACAACAACAACAACAACAACAACAACAACCTGATCAAGTGGAAGTCCCTGTAGAAGGCCAGAGAAGACTTGCTAAAGATCCACTGCTAACTGGCAGAAGAAACCAAACTCAGGTCAAGCCTGCTAAAATGAACATGCCTGAATTTGAAGGAGATAACACAGACTCCTGGATTCAAACCATGGACCTTTACTTTGACACTGCTAGAACCCCACCTGAAACTAAAACTGAGATAATAGTCACCTACTTGAAAGGACCTGCCATTGAGTGGTGGAGAGGTACTGGTTATGTTGCAGCAACTATGCCATGGTATAGGTTCTGTAGACACCTGGGGGACAGGTTATCTGAATCCTCTGTTTGTGATAATGTCAGGAGTTTTCATGCTCTCACATAGACATGATCTGTTAAGGAATATGTAATCTAGTTTGAGCAATTGATGAACTTAATGAGAAGGGATAACCCTGCACTACCTGACTCTTATTACATGAACAACTTCATTTTTGGTTTGCATGATAGCCTACAACACCTCATCCAATGTCATGAACCTCATACACTGCAAAAGGCTATCTGGTTAGTTAGAAGATTGGAACAAACTCAACCTCCTAGAAAACAAGCAGCACCTAACCAACCCCTCCCTGTCAGGAGACAAGGCAGTTTGTTCCTAACAGACCTCAGAATATCACTCCATCTGTTGTTATTAAACAAGCAAGATTAAAGGGAGTCTGCTACAAATGCAATGAAAAGTGGTTTCCTGGACATAGGAAAGTATGCAAAATGTCCCAGTAGGCACAAGTTCAAGCTCTCCAAGCCCAACTTCCTGGGGATGCTAAAATTATTTATATCACTGATTTTGAAGAAGAACTGGAAGAGATTGCTACTGAACTGCCTGACCAGAACTTACAAATTTCTATGCATGCCCTGATGGGATTCAGCATGAAAAAGTACACCTTTAATGTCAAAGTGAATATCAATAACTGCACTGCCCTTGCTCTTATTGATAGTGGTAGTACAACCACTTTTATATCTCCCAAAATTGCAGAAAAAGCACAGTGCACACTGGTACCAACAAAGAAACTCAAGGTGACAGTAGCTAATAGGGGATACTTGTCCACTGATCAAATAGTCAAAGAATGCTCTTATATTATACAAGGTCATGAACTCAAATATGACTGTAGAGTGCTGAAGTTGATGGGTTATGACATGATTTTAGGAGTTGATTGCCTTTTTCAAGCCAGTCCTATTTGGATGGATTATGAGGAATTGTTCATGGAAATTAAATTGTCTGATGGAACTAGAGCTCACATAATGGATGAAACTATATCCTCTGATCTAGAAATTCAAGATACCTCTACTGTACATAATCTAATGGAAGATGCTGTAGGAGGAGCATTCTTCTTGATCAGAACAGTGTTGGAAAAGGAGGAGGTAAACATTACAGATCCACCGCCCCTAAAGTGCAACAAGTTATCACTGAACACAAAGATATCTTTAGTGCACTTGTGGGATTGCCCCCTAAAAGAGATTGTGATGACAAAATTCCTTTGGAACCTGATGAAAAATTGTCAATATCAAGCCTTATAGGTTACCACATCACCAGAAGGATATCATGGAAGGACTCATAAAAAATGGTCAAAATAAATGGTTGATGATAACATCATAAAAGATAGTACTAGCCCCTACTCATCCCTTGCCTTGCTAGTAAAGAAGAAATATGCAAGCTGGATACTGTGCAATGATTTCAGGAAAGTGAACTCTCAAACTATGAAAAATAAGTACCCTTTGCCAATCATTGATGACCTCATTATGAACTTTATAGTGCTACAATCTTATTAATATACCTCACTAGTGGGTATCATCAGATAAGAATGTCTAAAGAAGATATCCACAAAAAAACATTTGCTACCCACATGGTACTCAATCTGCTCTATACCCTGCTATTCTTCGTGAAGATACTCAATTCTCCCTTGCTCCTGAAGATACTCAATTCTCCCTTCCTCCTGAAGATACTGCTACTATAATCAAAGAGAACTTACTGAAAGCCCAAGAAAGAATGAAATTCTTTGCTTTTTAGGAACAGATCAGAGAGAACCTTTGAAGTTGGGGATATGGTATACCTTACGATTCAACCATATAGACAACTTCATTGAGTGTCCACATGCATTTAAAATTGCATTCCAAATACTACAACCCTTTCAGAGTAATAGAAAACGTGGGAAAGGTTGCTTATAAAGTGCTGCTGCCCGAAGACTGCAAGTTACATGATACCTTTCATGTTAGTAAATTAAAGAAGCACTTGGGGCCTAATGTTGTTCCCAACCCCCAACTCCCACTACTTAATCCTGATGGGACAGTCCTGTTGGAGCTTGAGAAACTGATGGACAAAAAATTAGTTCCCCACAAGCAAGGAGATATTGCTATTCCAGTTGTCCGTTGGCTCATAAAATGGAGGAATCTACCATAAGAACAAGCTATGTGGGAAGGCTCGGGTTTCATCCAAAAGGTGTTTCCAGCTTTCCATCCTTGAGGAAAAGTCTGGTCTCCCTTCGGGGGAATGTCAGGACCCTGACTAAATATTACACAACTATTTAGTTCTTCAATTAACTATGCGTACCATTTTGCGAGGATGATTCAAACTGGACCGACCGATCTCCATCCCACGCACCTCAACCCTCGTACCACTTTGCGCGATGGCGGGATGATCTGCAGCATGGATCTTCGATCAAAGGACAGTCGCTCAGTCGACTGTCACTGTTACCTTTCTGGAAACTCCACCCACTCTGTTGTGCTCTTTGTTTTACTTTTACCATTGTAATGGCTATAAAGCCAAGATTGAGAGGCTGGTAGAGGCATCTAGAGAATTATTAGGGTCTCCCCCTAGCCGCCATGTTCTGGCTGGCGAAACGATTCCTCTTTCTGTAAGAACCCTAAGTGAAACCCAATCCAATCCCCCCTCTGTTCTTGTTGTTTTCTGAAATTCACGAGTATCTTAAGACCCAAAGTAGCTTGGGCCTTACACGGTCTCGCCGTTCCGGCAAGTTCGCTCGCCACTCCCTGGTCACTGGCCTTCTCGGCTTTGGATCTTCGCCTACCTCTTCCATTTCCCCCTCGATGGAGGCAGCCACGCCGCCTTCCCCCTCATTGGTGCCGGAGGTGGCCCTCCTGGGCGTGCGGCTGGTGGGGGGCGGCGGGTGCCATTCCTTATGTGGCTACAACCCTAGATCTGGGGGCGAGTGGGGGTAAGCTCGAGCATGGGCTGGCTAGACTGATTGGTGGGCCGACACTTGGGCTTTGTGGGTTGTGGCCCACTCCTGTGTCAGATTTGTTGCTTTCTCTGGTGTCTTTTCCCCCTCTCTTGAGCCTGGCTAGTGTGGCAGTTCCTTGTGCCTCCCCAGCTCGGCCGGCCCTGTCTTGACCTCGGCCCTGACCTCGTGGTCTCATGTGGATACTTAAGGGGAATCTTGACCCCTGGCTAGGGTTGCCTACCTCCACTACAAAAAAGACACATCCGTGACATTTTGGGCCGAACGAATTTTTTTTGTCATACTTATGGCACTTCTATGACGATAATTGTGACAAAACCCGGTATCATCATAGATGTGGTGGGCTCCTACTTCTATGACAAAAAATCATGACAGAAAATGGGCTTTTCATCCTGGGTGGGCCGGAGACGCAGCTGCATGACATTCTTTGGGATGTCCATGATGGAAAAAACGTTGTAGAAGCGAGGGCGAGGAAAATATCAGGGTGTTCCTGGTTACGGTGGGTGGTCGGGGCCGAGCGATGCACGTTTCTCTCGTACACGCACCCACGTGGGTGCGAGGCGTTGGGCTCTAAATGAACCTGAGCGAGGCATTGGGCTCTAACTGAACCCGAGCGATTGCACTGTAGGCTACGCGTTACTAAACCCGAGCGATCGATCGATGGCTGTTAACTGAACCCGATCGAGCGATTCCTTCACTACTGCTGCTAACTGAAGCCAATCGATGCTGCCTCTGGATGATTAGTGAGCGTTGCGGGGGGGGGGGGGGGGGGGGGGGTTGGATGAACAGTTCCCGGTGGGGGTGGATGAACAGGACCCGTGGTGTTGCCTCTGGATGAATAGGACCCAGATCGATCGAGCCGGTTGGTGCTGGATGAACAGGACCCTGTGGAGGGCAGGATGAACAGGACCACCCCGTGGAGGGCATGATGAACAGTAGACGGTGGAGGGCTGGATGAGCAGTAGCCCGTGGAGGGGTGGTTGAATAGGAGCCCATGGAGAGGGCTGGTTGAACAGTAGCCGGTGAAGTAGCGCGCAGTGGAGGCTGGATGAACAGGAGCCCGTGGATGAACAGTCGCAGGTGGAGGCTAGAGGAGGTCGACGGTGGATGAACAGTAGCCCATGGAGGCTAAAGGGGGTCGACGGTGGAGATGAACAGTATCCTGTGGAGTCCCGTTTTCGGTACGCCACACCCCTCCCGATGAACAGGACCCTCGTTTCGACCGTAGCTCTCCAACACAAGTCCGTTTCCTCTGTTTTGCGGTACGCCACACCCCTCCCGATAAACAGGACCCCCGTTTCGACCGTAGGAGGTCTATTTTCTCCATTTTGCGGTACGCCAGACCCCTCCCGGTGAACAGGATCCTGTTTCGAACGTTGCCAGTCGAACACAAGGCCGTTTCCTCCGTTCTACGGTACGCCATGCCTCGTTTCCATCGGCTGTTCCGTCCAAGCCCTCCCATGAACACGACGACGCATTCCGTTTCGACCCAGCCAGTTGGCTCCCCATGAACACGACAATGACGTTGTTTCTCTGTTCCAACCCAGCCATGTACACGAGCCCTGGCCGTACGTATGCGCGAGTAGGCGTTCGAGACCCTGCCCGTATGTACGTACGTGGCCGTATTTTCTTTCTTGCACACTGGCCGCTGTACACACGTGTACATGCTACGCGCATGCCTCTACTACGACACGTGCACGCCTCTACATTGACCAGTATGTACGTACACGTTCGCGACCAGAATGACAACTCTACGTACACTTCCACCAGGTGGGTCCCGACTGTCAGGCACTTACTTGCGTGCGAAGATGTAGCTGGTGGGTCCCAGCAGTCAGGGGAAACGTTTTTTTCACGAATACAGTGGCCCATACAATGGCCCATCCGGTGGCCGTTCCTTGACCATGTTGACCACACCGCGCCGAGAGCACCAGGGCAATGGACGACGGTGAGGCCTAGGAAGGGGACGACGCGGAGCCGGGGAATACGCGGCAGCGGAAGCCCGCGCGGAGAGGAGTACGAGGGTTCACTGGTTTGGCTGCGGTGTGAGGCTGCCGTCGTCGCAGGGCCTGGCCAGCGGTGGGAATAGTAGGGGGTGGTGAGGCCTCCGCAGCAGCACAGCCGGCCACGGGAGGCAGGAGCATGCAGCACGACCGACGCTGCTTTGGGCAGCTGGAGCAACAAGACCAGAGGTTGAAGACGCACTACGACTGTTGGATGGACATCGTACGGTCACTAGAGCTAGAATCGTTCATATTGACTAAGTTGACAAAGCACTCCGTCCCCGTCAACTTAGTAGGCCCACAAGTCAGCCTCCCACCAAGGTGGGTCCCAACCAGCAGGGGGAGTATTCATTTTTTTGTGCGTAATAAGGAGGCACTTCCGATGGGTCCGAGCTGACAGCGGGGGGAACATTTTTTTCACGCAATACGGTGGCTCGTCCGATGGGTCCCTGCTGTTAGGTGGAGGAATCATTATTTTTAGCGTAATAAGGAGGCACTTCCTTGTTGCCGCCGTGGACCCGACTGTGAGCCTCTCCACGTACAGTCCATGTCCGATGGAAGCCGTTCCTTGACCACATTGACCACGCCGCGCCGAGAGCACCAGGGCGGTAGATGACAGTGAGGCCTAGGAAGGGGACGACGCGGAGCCAGGGAAGACGCGACAGTGGAAGCCCATGTGGAGAGGAGTATGAGGGTTCACTGGTTCGGCTGCGGTGTGAGGCTGGCATCGCCACGGAATAACATGGGGTGTGGGTGAGTAGAGGGATGGCCTGACCAGCTGTGGCAGTAGTAGGGGGCGGTGAGGCCTCCGCGGCATCATAGCCGGCCACGGGAGGCAGGAGCACGCGGCACGACCGGTGCTGCTTTGGGCGGCTTGAGCAAGAAGACCAGAGGTTGAAGAAGCACTACGACCGTTGGATGGACATCCAACGACCATTGCTGCTAGTACCGTGTGTTGACTATAATAAGTTCACAATGCCTTGCATATGCGTCAACTTCTTTTTTTAGGGGACGCGTCAACTTAGTAGGCCCACAAGTGTGTGGGAGAGAACTTATAGCCCATTTGCGATTTGTAAGAATGTACAATCCATTTTTGAATTCTAATGAAATTTACTACAACCCATTTACAGTTTGTTAAAAGTACAGCCCATTTTCTAGCTAGGACAACGATTAATAATTTCAACCAACCGTTCAACACAGAACTCAATAAAATTTCCCACATTTTGATGGGATCCAAAATATTTTTATCCCGAAATTTCTAGTCATATTAAATATAAATTTGTATTACGTAAAAATCTAATGAAACATTGCGCGCGCAACAATTAAAAATTAAGACTTTCAAAATCCATAAATAATATTTTATAAACTAATTCCGTGCTTGGTGCATTTTTTATAGTTACTGCCCAGCTTTTATAATTACATCCCATTTATTATTTTTAAAGCCCATTTTCCTGTTAAACCTAATGCATCCCTCCTAAGAAAGATTTGCAGCCCAGCGGGGCGGAGAATAACAAGTTGACCTTGCCTGAGTATTCCTCAAAAAAACGTATAGCTGGGCTAGCCATTTTCATCTTGAAAAAAAATAATATCTGGGCTGGATATCTGTCCTGGGCTAGACGGGCCACAACCCACCCAGTTAATACCCTGCTCTCCTATGAACAACAACGAAAACATCGCCAAGAAAAACTCTGCAGTGCTCACACCTCAAAAACACAAATACTGCTCGAGCTGCTTGGTCCCAGTTGTCGGCCGCACCTTGTGCAATTCTCTTGTTTATTGACTACATAGGTTGACAATGGTGTAGGACCATGATGTCAGGAAACCAGGAGGAAGCAAAAAAAGTATAGTTGTACATAATAAGGAGGCACTTGCATATGTACGGCTATGGCCCTAGTGGGTCCCTACTGTCAACCAGTCAAAATAAAGTCATTTCCTGAATCCTCATGTTCATTGACCATGTTAACAATGCTTGGCGCCATGGCGAGCGCAACAACTCGAAGGACGATGGAGAGGGCCTCGCGGGCCCTATGGATGGTCTGATACAGCGCCCGCTGCTCATTCAGGAAGCCAGGATCATCGGACACCTATGAGCACCTTCGAGAGACTGAGACAGCATGAAACGGTAAGGCCGCGCTTGGGAGCTCTGGTTCATTTCACAACTGTATTAAGATACAAGTGTAATTTACTCATCATCGAAAACAACGCGTAAAATACAGGCGTAATGAAACCAAGGGCCCGAGGTCTGTAAGTAAAACCGGCGGGTTACGCGTGTAATTTGAGAGACCGGTGTATATTTTACTAGTCGAAATCGACCAACCAAGCGCTTCGCTAGAGACCATCTGCTTTTATTTACAAGCGTCAGTTTTACAAGCGGTTTTGGTCGGAAAATGACGATCCAATCACGGCCTAAGATGATGAGTTGGTCGGAAGATCATATGGTTTCACGTCTAACCTACCCGACTTGTCTTATAGGCTATGAATGAAACATAAGACGATGAACTTCTTAAGCACGAAAACAACAGAAGAGGATGATCTTCCTAACAAGCAAATCACTGGCATTAGATCGACATGCAAAACAATACGAAGCATTATTCTCAGGAGGCATGGTGAACAGCTCGTGATGCCGCATGCCACAACATTCCAAGCTCAACTTTGCAATCAAACACAAGGCCTGGCATTACATAGACAATATTCAGAACAAACTCTTAAAATATCTTACATAAGTCAACATTCATGTGACTATGCATCTCAGCAGAGTAAATATTTACTTTTGAACTGAAGACAGGAATAGGAAAAAACGATCGACGTGCTCACAACAAAGGGTGTCCCACTCAAAAATATCAAATGCATGTCTTCTGGCTAACATCAATCAGCAAAAATTGACAAGGTTTTCTAATTCCAATATATTAAACTAATGTCAACTTTGACAAGCTTTTCCCATTCAAAATATGTAATGCCTATGATTGTGGAACAGGCAGGGTTTGTCATTTGATAGTCTGGTGGCTCAAGGTGACGACGAATGATTAGAGAACCATTCGATGTATTGTGTATGATGTAGTATTATTATGGAGGACACGAACCATCTGAACATTTTGTGCAGTTCCACTAAAATCAAGCTAAGCATCCCTGTGGATTTCGTATTTATATGCTGCCAGAAAACAAAGACACATCATCACACACATGAATATTGGCCCAGTGTCAACCCACCAATCGGTGGACTAACAAACTGAAAGTACGGTAAACAGATTACCATACCCAGATGCCCCATCATTGTTGCTTAGAGTGACATTGACAGACTTGGAGTCCTATCCTGGCTTCTTGGTACTTGTTTGGGCACTTGTTTGCCCAGTGTTCCTCCGAACCACAAGTAAAGAAGCCATATCTGCAGACTAGTCATGTCACCAGCGTCTACTAATACTCTGTAAAGCTTCTCGATCATTCCTTGTGTAATGTAGCGCAAACAGTGACTGCTTCTTTCTGCAAAGTGGTAAGACCAACTGGACCCACTAATGCAGCAGTTTGCCTTAGACACATTGGCTCCTTTTGTGCAGTTCAACAAAAATCAAAGTCAGAATAAAACCGAGCTTTAATTTTGATATACCTGTAAGCAACAAAAAGTATAAGGGAAACAATTACTGAGAAATAATGGTTGATGACTTGTACTCCCAGAAGAAAAACATCTACTGATCTACCTTATCTTAATGGGAAACAAAGCAGGAGAGTAGCAATTCTCAATCAGTGTGATTCATTCATATTAACTGAGATGCTATCTTAACAATGCCTTGTTTCAACATGTATAAAGAACGACAAAGCAGAAAAGTATCATTCCTAAAACAATGCGACTGATTCATTTTAACAGAGATATTATCTTAACAATACCTTGGTTAAACATGTAGAAAGAACTACAAAGCAGGATAGTACCATTTGTAAAACACTGTAACTGATATATAATAACAGAGACATTATCTGAACAATACATTTATTAAACCTGTACTCCGGCTGATCCCTAACAGGAATGGTACTCCCGCCGATCCCTAACAAGTGTTGCAATTTTGAACTAAGATTCAGTAGTTAATTCTGAGGAAAGTAGGTACTAACCTTTCAAGACCAATATTTGAAACAACGCCTGAGGTGGATCTAAAAGAGATCTCACCACATATATGGAAATCTGGTCTCATTTTGTGCAGTTCCACCAAAATTAAGCGAAGCAAAATGTCGCAATAGCAATAAGTTGAATAGATATCCCTGTTTTAACAGAGGCAAAAAAGGAATCAATTACTGGCCAATAAAGGAGGATGAAACATGCGGCCACAAAATGGTAATCCCGATGAACCCTGGCTACTATACATGGGGAGCTGGGGAGTAGTCGCATAGAAGAAAACCCGCATGCAGCGACCTGGGGAGCTGGACCAGTACAAAAAGTTATACCTCAGGTGGGCGAGATGCCGCTTAGGCGGGCGGGCGGGATATGCCCACACGGCGACAGCGAACAAGGGCGCAGAGGACCTTCGTACGTGCCAGCGCCGGCTCCGAGAGGACGGTGCACATAGGCTTCCTCCATCACCGACAGCGACAACGTCAACGCTGCACCTCCTCACCTCCCGCAGCGGACGGGATTCAGCCGGATCTGTGACCACCGGTGAGGAGAGAGATAGTGTGGACACTGTCATCTTGTTTTGATATGGAGAGGGTGACAGAGCGAGAAGCGAGAAATTCTATCAAACAAGAGGCTATAATGGAGTAAAACAATCTCTCCATAGCAGTGATTTTAAATAGAATACGCGCGTTCCCGAAAAAAGAAACGAAAACTGGCGGACAGTTTTTTAACATACCAAGAAAGAAAACTCGATCAAAAACACGCCCCCGCTTCCAGGTCGCGAGAGTCATCGTGCGCACACACATAGACATAGACATGCATATCCGTGTTTACATAAAATTCCATTTCCATCTCCAACTTCAATCATATTTGTCCAACTGGCACATTATTTACGTTGTTAATTATATACGCGACAATCTTAACGTACAACATCTCTTGTTTGCGGGCGTCCGAACCGCTGCCACGGCCGCTCCTGACCAACCTGAACCCTCTTCATCACCTGCGCATGCTTCCTGCCCAAAACGGCCAGTGTCGCATTCATGCCTGGCCAGAGCGGACACGACCTCTCACTGGCGCCGGCATTGAAGTGGCGTGCCGGCCGAGAGAGCGTCGCCCGCGCCGCTTCCTGGTGCACGCGACTGCTCTGCGTTCAAAGGTCGCAATAGCCGGCCACAACATGCATGTAAAAAGTTCCTGGGAGTCCGTGCTACAACGAGCTGTCCTCCCCAACTCGTCAATCTCTTCCAGTAGTACTAGTACTCCATGGCGCGATCCATCGACAAGCAGGCGGGAAAGTTATCATATACTCGGTTTGCGGTGAGTGGCATGCCGAGCAACCATGTGGGGTCAAGCCCTGGAGGAGGGTGAGACACGAACGCGACATACGTGATTTAAACATTGGTTTTGCTCAATGGCGCGATCCAATGAAATGAAACGTTGGTTTCTCTCCATTTCCATGGAAACTTTCCACTCCATTTTCATTCCTTTTTGACCAACAAAGCGACATGGAGATGGAGCTACGTGGGGAGCTGCAGCAGTGGAGGAAGCTGGCTCCAAAAGGAAGATGGACTACCTGGGACGTCGGGCTGTAGCTAGAAGGGCGGTTGGGAGGCGACATCAGCCCATACCACGGTGACCCCCGATTGGGACGCATCCACTATGGATTTTCTCCCTCGCCGATGTCGACCGTGTCTACGCACAACATTGTTCCCTTCCCCCAGCTGCGGGATCAGGCCGGATATGTGACCAACGGTGTGGCCATCGTCGTTCTATGCTTGTGAAGAGAGCAACCCAAGCAAGCAGGCTTGTAGCTTAGGCTCCTGCTAGTGTATATATAGTGGTTTTCTTTTTCTCTCCATATCAACCATTTTATATTGCGTACATGTCATTGAAGAGTGAAATGATGGTTGCTTCTTCTGACTAACTTACTGTGTGATTTGACTGCTCCTTTAGTGGCCCCTACACGTACCCCCCTACGTGTATGCAACAGTCACACGTACACATGGACGCAAAAACGCGCGTGACGCCCTAATGCATGCATGTCCGAGCACAGGACGGAACACACACGGTCACGCTCAAGTGCTCAACCTACACGTGCATGCACACACATACTCAGCCAGGGTGAGCTAGTGACCGTATAAACACCGGAAAATGTATACATTGAGCGCAGTGAGCGTATTATGAAGTCCACTGACCGTATTTTTGCAAATATACAGTGACAGCCAGTGTATTTATCTCGTTTGGAATTAAGCCATATTAACTGCAGAGGAGGCAGTATCGACTAGCATTACTTTGCTGTGTCCTGTCAACTTGCCGAACGAGGAGAAGCTTGCGCGCGGTGGCTTGCAGGACAAGGAGAAACTTTTGACTAATGCAAGCTGTCCTTCGCTCAGGCAGTGGACGTGCAACAGTTAATTCTGTGTCAGAGTGCCAGAAGCATACACTATACTAGTAGTACTATTATTGTTGCACTTCCCGAAGAGGCGAACAGCCAAGCACAAAGTTTACTAGTACTAGTACTATAGTCTAGAGTTAGTACTAGGAACCGGATGGAGGATCGTCTGCACTCTTATTATATTTTTAAAATGTGATAAAGCAATCTTCAACACATTTGGTTCTCTTTGAGGGTTCTCGCATGTGATAATGGAAGTTGATTGCATGGAACACTCGCCACAATTCTCGCTTAATTCTGGCTCATATCCTATTACAAATAGGAGCGCTCGGTAATATTTCCTCTTTTTTTTGTTATCCAGCATGTAAACAGGTCAGAAAACCTTGCGGCGCATCTTTGTGCAAACCGTGCTTGCTGCACTTTGAATGTGGCTGAGAGCTGGCTTGATGAAACACCTCGCTTCCTACTTATTTTTTTTGCGGGGTACCTCGCTTCCTAGTTACCAGTGTCTTGGCTGGTCGTCCTAAGAATGCTTATATATGAATAAAGCTCTCTCATTTACCCGCAAAAAATATTAAGCTATATTAACTGGAAAGGAGGGAGTATGGACTAGCACTCTTGTTGGTGTGTCCCGTTAACTCGCAGAACGAGGAGAAGCTTGCAGGACAAGGTGAAGCTCGCTTACGCCTTTTGGCTAATGCAACGTACCATCGCCCAGGAGGTGGACATGCATCAGTTCATTTGGTGTCAGATTGCCAGAGGCTTACACTATAGTACCGAACATGTGGAGTACCATCATTGTTCCACTTCATGAAGAGGCGAAGAGCCAAGTGCAAGGTTTAGTAGTACGAGTACTACTACTACTACTAGAACCACATGGTGGAGCCTCTGTACTCTTATTTTTCTTAATCTTTGATAAAGTACACATTTATTCCGGAGAAGGGCGGAAAACGGCAGCCCAACATGTAATGATGATATCGATCAACCATGCTCGAATATATCTTGACCTCCGTGCGAGCCCGTCTGTGTGTTCTCACTCCTCGTCTCTCTCAAGGAACGGCGGGTTGGCCATTTTGCCATCAATTGAGATCGGTTTGCTCACACTCCAGTCCCACATGTCAGTGATATGCCAAGAGGAGGTGCGTTGACCGATTGGCCATACGCGTACTTGGTTTTGCACCTTCATACTACTCGTCCCTCCGTCATAGTTTACAGGGTGCGCTTCATTATGATGCATTTCTCTCAATGCATTTCCACCACCAAAGAGACTTTAGACGTGTTTGGTTTAATGCTCAATTAATTAGGGTGTGGTAACCGCAATTTTCTCTCGATGTAGTACTACAGAGTGGAGTAAGTGCATGCATGTGTCTACCCGGGGTGGAAGCACTGAATGGATGTGTGTACGCATTATTTCCTCTAGTAATAGACGCCGTGCTATAACTACCAATGCTATTTTTCAGGCCGATCGCTAGTCGCCTTGGTCCCAGAGATTTTCTCTTTTTCTGAAGCGCGCTCTATAAACAGTGATGGATGGAGTAGTATGAGCGGATTCAAAGAAGAGCGTATTAATGGTTGCTTCTTCCGAGCAACTTACAGTGGGAAAGGTGGGGCTTATGATTTGACTGCTCATTACTCACTATTAATGCGGCGCAACGACCGGTCTGAGGCTCCCATGCGGCTGTGCACTACCCCCTCGGTTCTTAAATATACTCCGGAGAATTTTCTTTCTAGAGATTTCAACGAGTGACTACTCAAATATTTGTCTTTTTGGAGATTCATACGGATGTATATAGACATATTTTAGAGTGTAGATTCACTCATTTTGCTCTGTATGTAGTCACCTGTTGAAATCTCTAGAAAGACAAATATTTAGGAACAGAGGGAGTACACATACGAAGCAAAATGAGTGAATCTACACTCTAAAATATGCCCATTTGAAATTTGTAAAAAGACAAATATTTAGGAATGAAGGAGTATAATTTTGTGCATGGCACATGGACCCAGATGCCGAAGAGGCTTCTGGCAATGCTATCAAGCTTCCAGCATTTGTTTACATAATTGACATACTATACAAATAATTTTCCAGCGACATGAAATTGTACAATGGTGTGAGCTTTTAGCTTTTGTTTCATGTGTCTTGCCATCGATGCTCTTTCGGAAACAATAAAAAACTAACTTCCTTGCTAATCAGAGCTAATATTTACATCACAACTGAAGACAAAGTTGTGAGAAGGTGTTAAATTAAAATTGATCCATGCTTTCATTGGCAGCAACGTCCCCCAAGCTCTGTCTAAATCAACAAGGCATGTTGGGAAAAAAGTAGTTGTCTGGAGCATGCAACATTCCGATCATTTTGTGCAGTTCCACTAAAATAGAGATGAGCGTCCCTGTTCCAAAGATATTAAGTGTGATTACGATAATAGAGGACTGTTGATGAAACAATAAACACACAAATAGAAGCCGATCACCTTTGCAGTCTCTCTTAAGACTAACTAGTTGGAGAAGATTAGACTCGGAGTTGGATGAGGAGGATAGAGCAAAACCAATCTCCCTTTGTGCAGTCACAATGAAATGTAGAGACGTTGCCAGTGTGACATTTTGGCAGAACTGCACAAAACACTCTTAAGAAAAAAGTGATTTGTGCAGTTCACCAAAAGGTCGCAATAGCAACGAGGTGAAATGGATAGCCCTGTTTGCAAAAAAGAGGTAGAAAGGAAACAATTACTGGCCAATAACAGTTTATGACACATGCGACGGCAAAAAAGAAGCATATTCCTTGTCCTAAGGGTAGATAACAACACGGTTGTGTTTGTCTAAAACAGTGTGAGGACGAGATTGCAATATGGAAAGTACTCCAGACGAACTACGTTTTGGGCAACGAACTATGGAAGATCCACATGCAGCGACATGGGAAGACGGGCAGTGGAGCAAGGCCAGAGGGGATACCTGGAGGTCGTCGGGATGTAACTAGGTGAGCAGCGGCGGGCGGAATCTGCCCATACGGCGGCAACGAGCAGGTGGCGTAGGCCATACCACACCGGAGCTTGGTGAGAGAGAACGGCGTGTACCGCAGATCGGGACGTGCTGCCTCGGTGCCGTCGAACGAAGAAATGATGCACGCCCTCCCTTTCCGCCGGCGGACGGGATGCGGCCGGATCAGTGACCAATGGTGAGAGAGAGAGAGAGGCTACCGCAGCCTTGTGTGAGATACTCTGAAGAGAGGCAAACCAGGCATGCAGGCTCCATTGTATATAGTGGAGCGGACTACCTTTTTCTCCATAAAAATCGTTTTATATTCTGTGTACGTGCCATTGAGCGATATAACTTTATTTAAAAATAACGCGCCAGCGCATCAAGTCGAACTTTGTTTCGTGCACGCGTGGTACACAACCTCCGTAGGTAAAGAACCGCTACACGCGTTAAAATTAGCACGTGGGCTGCCATTTCATACAGAAATGAGCTCCACCGTGTACCCGCGCAGGTGTGGCTGGGCACGAAGCGTGAGAACGTGCATGGTGCACCTATTCTCTTCTTGTATACGTACACCACCTACGTGGGGGTGTGTGAGAGAGATACAAACATAGAGAGATATAGTGTGTCGGTTCGTGAGAGTTTTTTGGGGGGGGGGGGGGGGTCAATAAAAAAAATGTAAAATATGCAATGTGTGTGAAATAGAGTCTTGGATATATCATATATATAGAGGGGGCGATCCACGAGAAAAGAGTGGAGCTATCATCGGCTTGAGGTGTCCATAGAATCGAAGAGAGGGATGATGTGTGTGTGCGCGCGCGATCGATAAAGAGTACCATCGAATTTGTGTGTGCCCATGTCAAAGATATAGAGTGGCTGGCCAACTGGAATGTGAGAGGGGACATGTGCAGTTTGTCTCTGTGGCATGGATACCTACCTACAACGCTCAACTATTGGTGTGTGGTGGGGGGAGGGAGGCCTAATGAACTATAGAGGTACAATGGCTGGTATATGTGTGGAGGAGGAGAGAGGCCTACCTCATGTATTAAGGGAGATCGATCTACCTCATGTATTAAGGGAGATCGATCGGCATCCATGCATATGTGTAGGAGAGGAGTAAGGTTGGGAGAGAGACAGAGCTAGAGTGTTGGAGGGGGTGGTAGTGGAGTTGCTTCTAACAAATGGTGGGATAGGCTTGCTAGACAACCGGAGGGCATGCCTGCAATATCAATAAGAGAGGGGATGGCTGCCTGTCTGTGCACGTGCGTGTGAGAGACGGGTCAGGAGGCATGCACGAATGATGAGGTGGGGGGCGATATGGATGTGGTAAGCAGACATAACTACATAGGAAGATCAATTGTCCTTTGCCAGAGAAAGGAGAGACATAACTTGTGAGGTACATCGATCGATGGGGGGAGGAATAGTTAAAGTCGACCTAGGTATATGTTGGGAGATCGATCGGTATACATGCATGTGTGTGTTAGAAGCAAATGAGGCACGTGGAGAAGGATAGAGAGGGATGCATCTAGGAGGTGGTGCGAGAGTCATACTATATCGAGGGGGAGAAGTGTGCGAGTACGAGATCGATGAAAAGAGTGGTGGGAGTGAGGCATGGATGGTGATAAGATAAGAGGGCAAGCTTGTGTGTTGTGCTAGGCACACCTGGCTAGAGAGGCATATCGATTGATGTGCGCCGTAAAGAAGGAGTTGGGGGGCCTACACACACTATGGGTGAACGACCTAAAGTGAAAAGACGAATTTGCGCGATGGAGCTAGAGAATGCTGAGGGAGGGTTAGAGGGATGCGGGCGTCTGCATGGACGAGAGAAAGCTAGCGCTAGCTAGCTACAAAGATAAGAGGATTGTGTGGGTGTAAAAGACGAATAGAGGATCATACTTCATTATAAAAAGCAAATTCGGATATTTGAAGAATTTATCATAGTGTTTTAAACCGACGCATGTGTGAATATATATAACGGTGATACACATGGTGTGGTTATGAATATGTTATACTACATATAATATATTTTATCTCTACTCTTATAAAAAAACGGAGTTGTTGATGATGGTGCCATCCTGCAATATAGGCCGTCCGATTTATATCTAACGGATAGGAAGGAAACTATGACAATTTTGAAAAAATATACCCTCACCCCTCTCCATATTTGCAAATTAGGCCTACCCTTGATCATGTTGATGTTCTGTGGAACGCATGGGCATCTTGCTAGTACTACGTATAACATATAGAACATTGATCATAATTTGGGCTATTGTGTGGCTTTTGCAGCTCAGGTCTAAATACTTGTCATAATGTAGGGGGCGGGGCACTATGCTATGTGTGATAAACACAGTGTACATGTATGGAACATGGTTTAGATTATGAATATATAGTTAGTACATCAAATGTACTATTATTTGGAATCAACATCAAGTGTATTCAAAAAATAGAATTCGAGTTCATGTAGTACACATAGTTCATATCTATCTCTATAGTAATCATGTGGTGTGTTATTAAGGTAATGCATGAATGATGGTTGAAGTTGGCAACAATCATGATTGTAGATTGTTTCTGAAATAGAGAAACGAATTCAAATTCAGTTCGAATTGCAGCGGCAGTATAGACATTTGGAATGCACTAAAATGTTGGTATGAGTAGGTTACATGCATTATACAGCAAGCAAAAAATTTTAATTGGACATAACATGGATTCATACTACCAAATAGCATTTAATTGCACTAAATTGTTGGTATGAGTAGCTTTAAATAGCATTTTTATAGTAAAACGGGGCAAGACTCTCTCTTTGTGTGGTCTGAATAGTTTTATTTTTTTTCGTTTTCTTTTTGGTTGATGGAAGTGCGAATTGATTTGGTATATTCCATACAAACAAGTACAATATTACACGTTAGGCTTGTCCCTAAAATTCAACCTGCGCCTTGTTATATCCCGAAAATTCAGATATCGTGCTCCCAAAACTGGTGCCTTCACAACCCGCGCCTTGCTATCCCGAAATTACAACGCGTGCGAAAACTCCCTCCAGCTGCCAAATCCCGACACGTGAAATCCCCCTTCTAACCCTGAGCCGAAAGGGCTGCTAGTGCAAATCAGTGCGGGGTACTTTTGTAACACACCCTACATTTTGGACAAGCGCATCCCTAAGTCATGGTTCACCCCCTCCTATCGCCTCCTTTTTGCCATTCGAAATCCCAGGCCGCCATAACCTCTCGGCTCTAGCCGCGAAACCCCACCCTCCTCCGTCCGCCACCTCACCGCTACCCAGCCGGAGCCTCTTCCCCGACGATGTCGTCCACCGCAATAGCTTGACGCCCCTCATCCACCTCCCGGGATGAGGATCCGTCGTCCATCTCGTCGTCTCGCCGGTTCAGCCGCCCCGTCCTCCACCTCTAAGGAGCTGCTCCGATGATCGCCTCGTCTATCGCAGCTGCTCCATCCCCACAGCGCCGCCTTAACCCGCTCCACCGGAACCGCAGCATCCTCACCGACTCCTCGGACGAAGCCGAGGCCTACTCGGCGCCACCAAAGAGGTTGTACACTCATCGCATCGCACCTTCTCCTTGGCTCGACCTCCTGGCGCCGACAATGCTCCATCCCGCACCCCCATGGAGCGGCTACCTTGAAGCCGACGCCGCGGACGACATCTCCACAGTGGCTCTCCCCTAGTGCGAGGCCCCTTCGGCGGCGGCGTCCATACCAGCTGGATCTGCTGTTGCTGCTCCGGCTCTCGCTCACTCGCTCGCGCTGCTGCTGCTGCTCCGGCTCTCGGTCGATCGCTCGCTCGCCCAGCTGCTGCTGCTCCGGCGCTCGCTCGCTTGCACTGCTGTTGCTGCTGCTCTCCCCCTCGCTCGTGCTGCTGCTCTGCTCCGATTTAGCTACACTTCAGTCGACCGAATCGACTTTTGGGTCAGTCGATTTTCAGGGGGGGGGGCTCGCCGGAGTTAAGGAAGAACCACCCGCAGCGGGGATGGGGGCTCGCCGGAGAGGTACCCCACTATATATATATATTAGAGTTCAGGGTGGGGGCGGGGGGCCTATAGGGCTGGCCGGGCGGTAGCGGACCGGTGGTGGGGAGTTGTTTCGGGGCGGCAAGGCGATGCTGGGGCCGGCGGTTCGGCCGGTGGTGGCTGGCGGCTCAGGGGGGGTGCTGTTTGAAGATGAACTGTAGGCCCTCCCTAAACTACATGTCAAGTGCCTCTCTGCTACAATTGCGTCCAGTTTCGACAGTAACATTCAGATTCCACGGTAACTTTCAGTTTTGACAGTTAAGTTTAGAGTCAACAGTTTTTACCTCATCTGTTGTAGTCAGGTGGTTTTTAGTGATGTAAATTTTACATCTATTTTACATCATTTATTGGAGATGCTATTAGAATGCCACTTGAGATTGACGATGTCTGTCTTGTGCTGCTTCAGCCTTGACGTCTTACGGCTCACCGGGGCTGCTCCAACGACAGAACGATCCATCACAACAGAGCAGTGCCTTAGATGCCGTCTACAGATTCCTCAGATCTTCCTCCACACCTCCGACAGCCACCTCTGCCTCAACTGCTTCAGTGACCAACCCAATGATGCTGAGGTCGACACTGCTACGGTAAAGAGGTTGTACACTTGTTGCATCACTTATTACTATATTAGGGCTATTTTGGTTCAACAGAAAAACATAGGAATAGGGAATTTTCCAATGGCACTCTACTATTCAATTATTCATGCATTTTGTTGAAAGGAATGAAGTAAAACATCCACCTGGACCTACTTTTCAAAATCCTATGCATGAAAACAAGACCAAGTGCATTAGTGGCAGCATAACATTCTAACTGTACACGCTTTCATATGGTGTCACTTTATTTTGGCCATGTTTCTTTGCATTCCTCTGCTCTTCCAATTCCTGTGAACCAAACACTCAAGTTGACAGAAATCCTGTGTTTACAAATGCTCTGTTTACCATGTGCATTCCTATCCTATTCCGGTGTTTTTCCTATCCCTGCGTTTTTAGAATCATGCAAGCCAAATGAGCCCTTACAGAATTACTTCAGTTACAGGTAGGTGTCGAAGGGGACTTTGTGTGGTTTGTCCTGCTCCTACCGCGACGTCGTCCACCTCAACTGAGCTGCTCCATCGACAGAAACATCCACCAAACCAGACATCACGACTCCTGACCGTCTTTTGCCGCCTCAGATCTCCTTCCCTGCCGCCGGCACCCACCGCAATGGCATCGCCATCATCGACTCAGCAGATGAACCTGAGGAGTACATGGGTCCACAAGAGAGGTCGTACTCTTTTGTTTCTGCTTATGTTATGCATTGGTTAAAATTACTTGCTACTTTATCATCCTGTTCACCTCTTGGACTCCAAGTCAGGTCCAAATTAATGTTCAAACTTGAGTTCTAAATTAGTTGTGGGGTACATATCGAGGAAGCAATGAATAGTATCTCTGTCTAATATCTGGTTCACCTAGGGTATGCCTATGTTGTTCATCTTGGGTGGGAAACAAATAGTAAAGCAATCATCATCTGTCTTTTTATTAAATTAAAGCAATCATCAGTCTGCTATCATTATTTTTGGATCCATCCACTGGTTGTTACCATCACTCTAAATTTCTGCATGCTCTCCTTACATAAGCTCACCATATTTTTTCGTATGCATGTCAGATATTGTACACAGTCATGCTGAACATGTAGAGAAAAAGAGAAGAGTTTTGCACGGCAATACAATGTCATGCAGACATCGCTCCATGGTGGGTTCAATGGCAAACCCTCCCCACACCTCTCTAGATTGTAATCCAGAGGAAGATATCTGTTCTGAGGCGGATTCAGACACCGCTGACCAGTCCTATTTACCCCCAAGGTGTTTGCTCTACCTTGGCATGATGATGTTAGTCATATCATGCATATGTTGCCTTGCAGTGCCTACTTTTGACATCATATATGTCATCTGCTTAGTTTATACATGTTCTGTAATGCCACCTGTTTAGTTTCTATATCATATATGGGAATTGTGCAGTCTCATGTCTTTTAGCCAGCCATAATATACGTGAAATGTGCAATGCCATCCTGTTTAACCAGGCATCATATATTTGAATGATATCTTGCCCATCCTTTTCTTCATTACATTTCCATTTGTCGACAATGTTTGTACATTAAACACTCTTCCCGGGAATCAGCCATTTGGGTGGGAGATTGAAAAATCTGGAGCGAAAACAAGGCCTTCAGTCCAGACAGTGCTACCTGTCGAAGCAGATCTCTTGTTGGGTCCTGATAGCTCCTCAGAGATGGATTCAGAGACAGATGACCAGTCCTATTCCCCCACCGAGGTGTATGCTCTAACTTGGCACGCTTATACTGCTCATATCATGCATATGGTGTCTTGCATTGCACAGATTAGACATCATATACACAATATTCAACACCAAGTTCTTAGTTTAGACATCATATCTAATGCCCTCTGTTTAGCATATAAATCACATATGTGAATTAAATGATGCGATCCTGATTACTTAGATAACATGTAGGTGAATTATGTCATGCGATCCTGTTTAGTTATTCATCATATCTTTGAATTATGTTATGCTATGCTATCCAGTTTAGATAGACATCATATATGTGAAATTATGTCATGCTATCCGTTTTAGTTAAACAATATACATGTCAACTATTTCATGCCCTCTTTTTTCCACACTATCTATTGCATCTGTCTCTCATACAATGTCTGTACATTCAACTATGTTTCCTGTTTATCAGCCATTTGAATTGGAGCGGGTGATGCCAGCATCTAGCGGACTAAAAACACAGTCTTCAAATAAAACAATGCTACCTCTTGGTGGAGATAGCACCCCGGTTGTACATGCACGAGAACCAACCCTACCACACATAACCCAAACTCTCACAGATTGTACCCCTACTGCGATGGACAGAGAACTAGCTTCACCCAATCTAACCCCAACCCCAGCAGATAGTAACCCAGTTCCTATTGACACAACACCATCTCCACCACAGATCTCCCAAACAAGAGCAGTTCGTAAGGCAGCTCCAGTGCCCAAAGGGCCAGCACTACCACGGCGAACCCCAACTCCACCAGTTAGTACGCCTATTCCTGTGGAGGAAGCACAACCAGCTAGTCGTAGTTTATCATCTATCGCATTTGATGTTGTTAAATCGTATGCGCGTATCTTCCCATCTTGGAAATATTATACTGAAGATGAAGGAAAATGCCAGTTGCAGGTGTTTGTCCAGGAGTTATGTGTAAGTAATGTTATTCATGGCAATTACTTTGCTTTGTCCCATACATCCTACCTCCATGATGGTTATAATACATCAAATTTTCCCATTTTTCTCTATAGAGAAGGACCGATTTGGAAACTCAGGATGAGGTAACCTGTGCTAATACCTGTGCTATCTTCAAGAATGCTTGGTGGCAGTATCGGAATTACCTGAAGAAAACATACTTCACCGGCAAAGAAACTCATCAAATTCCCTTACGTTCTCCTGAGACACATTTACTGGACGATGACTAGGAACGCCTTGTTCTGTACTGGTCCCGAACCAAGAATGTGGTAAGGTCTATGATCTCATTTTCTATTTTTAAGTACTATATTCTTGCGTCTTACTATACTCTGTTCATGTAGAACAAGTGCCTAAACCTGAAGAACAACTGTTCTAATTTAAGATTCCATTGCTATCATAGTTCAAAAAAGCGCTAGGCGTTAATTGTGCGTTTTGCCACCGCCTTGCGCTTTACTAACCAAAGCGCATGCTTATGCGCAGTTATGCACAAATTAAGCATAGTTATGCGCAATGTGTTTCGCCAACGCCTAGAGCCTAGGCGTGCTTAAGCGCTCGCTTAGGCGCGCCTTTTTTAACTATGATTGCTATCGTGCATACTGCTTTGCTCTTGTATCACTGTATTTAATCATACAAACTTATTTTTAAATTGAAGGATCCAATCGAACTTCAATGGCACAGCAGGTATGTTCACGCATGTTTCTTTAACAGGCTTGCTCTTATCAATAGCTTTGTCGATTTCAATTTCAATTGTGTATACCGTTGATTTCTCATATCATGCACATTACTAGCATCACAACAGAGCCAATAGTGTTGTTGTACATGTAGACCCGTGGTACCCATCTGAAATTTTGTTGTGCCGTGTAGTTTCCCACGCTTTGTATTCTTTCACTGCCGCTTTGTCTTGAACTAATATGATTTGAACCGTGTCTCTATTTTGATTTGGCAAGACAATGAAGTGACCATATGACATAGATATATGTTTGTTTGATGATTTCTTATGTACTAGTACTTGGCAATAGAAGACTTGGTAGTTTAATCTTGTCCACCTTACTAATGACCTGGTTCACCGAAATGAGTTTCATATACTAGTACATGCTAAACTGTTATGTGTCTGCTTGTTTCTTCTTTTAGAATGCTGACAGAATATTGGGGAAGAGTGCCTTATTAAGCAATGGTAAAGGAAGTAATGCCGATAAGGTTCAGGATAGTGACACATCCTTGTTGGTCTCCAACAAAGCTGATAAAACAGCTAAGGAAGACTATCTCGAAGACACTGAGACAACCCCAAAGTCCTATCTTGGTTAAGTGTTGGAGTTACTGGCCACTACCGCTTGCACAAGCTATTCAAACTCACTGTCTGAATCAGTTCAGTTTCTTGAGTCTCAACTACAAGCTGAAAGACATCGATCAGCTGTGGTGTGACAAGAAGCAGAAGGACTACGGAAGTCCCTAGAGCATTCAGATGCATACTTTCTGGTGCAATAGCAAGTGTTGGAGGATTTTAGTGCCAAACAGGACAAAGCTAATAAGCTTGCTAAGCTTATTGCCAGCATGGTGGATACCATGTTTCTTGAGCTCTTCTGAAGTTGTTTCAGTTATGCTCTTGTTTTGCTGCTGCGTTTATTTGCACTGGTGGCCAATTTTGACGGCCAATGTATGTAATATGCTGCTTTGTTCCCTATATTTGCACTGGTGGCGAAATTTGATGCCCAATGGATGTAATATGTGTAATAGCGGTAATAGGATGGCGTTAATTGCTTGCTTATTTATTTCCTTATTGTCTTGTTTAGTTGTTTGCTTGTAGTCACTGCAGTTCTTTTTCTGTGTTTTTCTAGTGGCCACAATAACCTATTTTTGGAAACTAGGCCAAAATAATCATGGCAACACATGGACTGTTGTAACCATGGGCCTCCTGCGGGCTGTATGATCCATGGGCCTTCTATGGGCCGTAGGATCCATTGGCCCTCTATACGGGCTGAAGGATCCATGGGCCTTCTACGGGCCGTATGATCCATGGGCCTTTTACGGGCCATAGGATCCATGGGCCTTCTACGGGGCGTATCGTCATTTCGCCAATCATAGGCCGTACTATTCGTGGACAATAACGGGCCATTTATTGGCCGTATTTGATAACTCTATGAAAACAGCCCAACGTGTTTTTTCGAGATGAAAACGGCCCAACGTATTAACGGGCCACAAACGGGCTGACTGTAACCACGGGCTGAATTTGGCCCACAAGCAGAAAATGACAGTAACGGGCCATAAGTAACCGAATGCTGGAAATGAGCCCAAGATTAAATGGGCCCTGAGAAGGCCGAAAGATATCATGGGCTGGAAACGGCCCAACGGAATAATGGGCCGTTAATGGGTATAAAGTGATACACTGTTCATTACGGGCCAGTTTTACCACGGGCCGTTAAGGGGTCGGGGGTTACTAAGGGCCTCATATGGGCCGAAAGACGTCATGGGCCATACATGGGCCGGAAGTTAAAACGGGCTAGAATTATATTGGACGGCCCAGATGACGCTACTGGGTCTAATTCGGATACGCCATAAACGGGCCCTGGGATAGCGGGCTGTAAATGGGCTATATGCGAACAGGCCGTTAACAGGCTTGCCGTGGGCCGGCCCGCCACCTTTTGACCAAGTTAAACAGGTCGGCCTTTTCACAAGAATGGGCCTCTGTTGGGCCGTGCCACATGTCGGCGTATCATATGCGCTTTGGGTCCAATGAGTGGAGGCAAACCCTATTGGACGCTCGTTAGCGTCAAGATCGTTGTGGTTTCGCTCAGGCAAACCTCCGATTGGGCCGGCCCACGTACGGGATTCGTTCGCTGCTACTTCCGTCTCTGTTCTTTGCGGTTTTTTTTGTTTTCTTATATGGTGTTTTGCTTCCAGTTTTTTCACTCTTTTTGTCCGTTTTTCAGTTGTTTTGTTCCGGTTTTTTATTTGTTGGTTCCCTTTTCTTTTAGTTTTCTTCTTTTATGTTTCCTTTTATATTTTCTATTTCTGTTCTCCTTCTCTTTATTTATTATATAAAAGTTCACCGTGTATTACAAAAATCTTCGTCATATTAAGAAAATGTTCATCATATATTATGTAATAGTTCACCTAGCATTATAAAAATGTTCATCGTGTATTACAAAAATGTTCACCGTATGTTATGAAATTGTTCAACATATATTTAAAAGTGTTCGTTGCGTATTTAAAATTTGTTCATCGTACATTAAAAAATTGTTTGACACATACTACAATGTGCATTTGTGTATTTGAAATTTATTTAGTGTTAGTTTCCAAAAAAGGTTCACTTTCTTTTAAATTTTGCTCAACGTATATTATAAAAAATGATTTCTCTCGAAAAAAGGATTTTGCCGCCGTCTTGCATACTTTAAGACTGGCGCTGCCTTGACACCATTGTAAGTTGCTAGCTCGGGTGGCTTGGCTCGCTAGAATCTTGAATGAGGTCAGGAGTTCGATCCACTTGTGTGGTTCCTTTTTTCGATTTTTTTAGCTCGACCTGTGATAATTGGGCCGGCCTGTTTGCATGCCGCTTCAGCCAAGCCGCGATGAACGGATGCTGACGGGCGGCGTATAGGAGCTCTCATGAGTGGATGACATCTGTCCCAACGGTGAGCCGACACGTGTTTCCTCCAGCCAATGATGATTTTACACATGGAAAATCCCCATTGGTCGGGGCTGTTAACGGGTTATCGGATCCAAATTCCGACCCGATAGCTTAATGGCGTTCCGTTACGGTGGATGCCACGTGTCGGTCACCCTTGACGAAAGCACTTCTGTGATGCGTGATTTATCGTCATGAAAGTGTACTCTTCCGTTATGATTATTTTGGTAATGTCATGGAACACTTCTACGACAGCACAGGTATGACTATCTTGATTCTGTCATAAATTTGTCATGGATGTACATGCATGACAGAAAACATGACCTACTGTGACAAACACGTATCATCACAGAAGTGTACTTTTTTGTAGTGCTCTCTTCGTGACATATCCAGATCTAGGGTTCCTTCTCGCTCTGTCTCCCTCTACCTTCCCCCTCCTCCGCTCTCTCGCTCGTTCGTCACCGTGGTCACCATGGACTGCTCCCGCGGGTCCTCTAGCGATCGTAACTCCAACGACAAGTGGCCGCAGGGGTCCCCGGAAGATGGCGAGGTGGATCCGCTGGCCTATGATGTATCATTGCGGTCCAAGCTTCACGATGTGCAGGCGGCGCACGCGTGATGGTGTGAGTTCCAGTCGGGCCACTGATGGTTGGGGCTCGTCGTCTAGTGCCGCCGCAGATCCGTGGGAGGCGGCAGCCTCGGTGGGATCTAGGAAGGCGCGTGCGTCCCCGCCTCTGGTGGCGCTTAGATCTGGCCCTACCGCTGGTTCTGGGGCTGGTGTTGGATCCGGCCCTGTGCATCGCTTCAACAAGTCCTCCTTCCCCAACAAATCCCGCAAGTCTGCGCCTGGGTTTCATGGAGACGGTATTCTTCCTCATCCCCCTGTCTTAGAGCATAGTTAGTAGAGCTGTTAGAATTAATCTGAGGTGTCGGGATTTGTTAATGATGTTCGCCAATATGGCTACATCCCCGGAGCTTCTCTATGGGTGCTCCTCTACATGACACCGCTACAATACTGCACCCCAGCCATCTGGGTGTCGGCACACGCCGCTGGCTCCCTAATCCTATATGTTGGTATAGGTTACATCGTGTGTCCACTTCATATATAAGAGGCATAGATGTCAGATTACGGGTTCCGGCAAGCCCTTGAGGTTCGAACACTGGGATGCGCACGAAGGCCTCTCTCCCCCTACCTCACACTCTCACAACAATCTCAAAGCCTAGATCGCCGAACCCAAGCAACAAAGGACACAAGAGTTTATACTGGTTCGGGCCACCATTGCGGTGTAATACCCTACTCCAGTGTGGTGTGATGAATTGCCTTGTAGGCTGGGGATGAACAAGCACAAGGGAAGAACAGCCTCCTGAGGAGAGGTGTTCTTGAGCTCGATGAGCTTGTGTGGTTGGGGATGATCTCAATGATCCGTCCTTTGCTATGGTGGTGGCTAGCCCTATTTATAGAGGCCCGGGTCCTCTCCCCAAATATTAGGCGGGAAGTGATCCCACAACGGCCAATTTGAAGGGGGACAACGAGTACAAGTTATCCTAACAAAATGTGGTCCTCGCTTGCCAAAGGCTTTGGTGGTGACGCCGTCGTGGGCTCCGTGATGACCTCCGTCTTGCCGTCCTGCTTGTCTTGGTCTCGTTGCACTGATATGGAAACCTTTGCCTGACGCCTCGGGACTCCTCGCCTGCGCCTGCCTCTTTAGCACCAAAGAGGAAACTGGCACTCTGCACCCGCTGGCGCCCGCCTGGCCTTGGTCGTCATGGATCACACCATGGGAACCTCACTAGGTGCCCCTCGCCTTGATCTCTCCGCTCCTCGTGAGCCAGCCTAGTGAGGCTGTCCCTGAGGAGGTCTTGTGTCGTCCGCCTCGCGAGGCTTGGCCCCTCGCGAGGGTCTTGAGCGTTGGTTGATGAAGATGGGCCGTAAAAGGCCACTGGTGGAGCCACACCCTGGGCCGCAGGCAGGCAAGTCTGGGTACCCCCATCCCCAGGACGTCGACAGCAGCCCCCGAGCCCAAGGCGCGCTCGTGCTTGGCTTCACGGTGAAGCCAAGGGTCAAGTGCGGAGCGCCGCGGGCCCTAACAGCCTGCGGCCTTGATTGACACGTGGCGATTGACGGGACGTGGGCGTCTCCGCTTCCCCATGCTGCCTCGGCAACTGCCTGACTCGACGAGTCCCTGTTGCATTCAGAAAAAGGTCATTATTACCTTAAATCGTGGAGGTCGGCGGTTGGCCTCCTCCTGGCTATAAATGGGAAGGGGGGCGGAGCCCCCATCAGCCATCTCTTCCTCCACTCCTCCTGATTCTTCTTCTTCCTTGCCGCGACACCCATGGCGCCAGTGAAGAGGTTCTCGGCTGCCGAGAAGGGGAAAGCTCACCAGGAGGGGCCCGTGTAACATCCCAAATTTTCAATTTGGAATGTTATACATTAGATCATCAATGCATACCATATTTTATTTTGCATTTTGGTTGATTCTAGAAATTCTACGCAACTCAATGACCCACGGAGAGAGTTGGGGATTTCATTATTTTCATATTTGAGTTTTCTCAAATTTTGAGAATAGGATCATTTGATTTTATTTATTTTATCATCAATTATTTCTATTACAAAAATATGAGAGAGGGAATAAAATGATTTCCCAAAATAAAGAAATATTGAGGATTTAATAATAAAATCAAATAAGATTTTATTTCGGAGTTTTCGGTGTTTTATTTGATATTAGGAAAAATGTGCGTTTTTCAAAATTGCATTTAGGTCCCAAATAAATGTTCACCTTGTGCGGCTTGATTTTAGAAGCCCGTGAAAATTTATTTCGGAATTTTTGGAGTCCATTTAGTATTTCTTTTTATTTTTCTTCTGCGCGTAATTATATATAAAAAAACGCACTCCGACCTGGACACCGGCCCGGGCAGGCTTTATAAGCCGGGGGAGAGGCCCAGCCGAGCCAGCGCCCCAGCCCCGAAACCCTAGCCAGCTCCCGCCGCCGCCGCCGATCCGCCGCCCGAGGTCCGCCGCCGCCTCAAAATCCGCGCCGGTTTTTTTTATTTTTTTTCGAAAAACCGTTCGGTTTTTCCGTCAGTTTTTCCATCGTTTTTTTAAATAGATCGGTTTTTCCGGTTTATTTAAATAGTGAGCGTTCGTCTGTTTGTTCGTTCCAGCGAACGTTCGTCGTTTTTTCTTTTTCTCGGATTAAATCCGCGATTTTTCTGATCGCGATTCCTGATCCGATTTTTGATTTAGTATAACTATTCGCTCGTTTATCGGAATCAGGCGATTCAAGCGCCTAGAGTTTCGTCTTGAAACCCTCTATCCATTTAACCAACTTAAACAAGATTTTGCTACTGTAAAATTTGCCCTAGATCCATATTGGTAGAACGAAGTTGTTTTCTTTCGCCGTTTGACTTTCGTTGCTTCGTTCGATTTGATTCTTTTTGCCAACCGGAGTTCTTAAGTTGAACTTTCTGGTTAGATCTCTTATTTGAGTTTTACCTGTGCATTAGATGAGTACTTATTGTATGCTTGTTTGTTTGTCTGCGATATAATACCCGGAGTGCGCCGCCTGTTACTTTGAATCTCTAGGTTTCACGGATCATCAGCAAGGCAAGTAACACTTGATTATACCTTTTCTACTACCCAGTTTTATTGCATTAGATCAATCCTCACACATTGCATGGTTAGGATCTAATTAAATTGTGGGATGGGAAGTAGATGAGGTAGTACCTATTACCTGTTTATTATCAAACCTTTGGGAGTTACTTCTACGTTTGCTTATTATGCCATGCTATGCTAGTAGACGTGGATTGGGTGAGTGATATCCATGACAGATGCGAGTTTTGTTAATTAATGGTTTATCTAAGGTGGCAACTTAAACACACATCTGGGTGGATTGAGGCACATGGGTATTCCAGGACTTGCCTATTTTCTTTTGGACCGCCACCCAGGCTCAAAGGGATCATGAGACTATTCATACTAGAAACTTCCGTGTGCAGCCACAAGCTATTATGGGCTCTAGCATAGTTGACTAAGTCATGCGAACTCTTACAGTGGTAGACTAGCAGATGTAGGGGATGTAGGTGGTATGGTCTACCCGATCGTAAGGTGCTAGCGCTTCTGAAAGACTATGTCTCGGTCATCCGTCTTCTCAAACACCATGAAGTGCGAGAAACCAAACGGAGGCGATCGAGTCTTGTGGGGAAAAGTGCGCAAACCTCTGCAGAGTGTAATAAACTAATCATGGTTAGCCGTGTCCCCGATTATGGACATCTTGAGTATCTAGTACCTGGATTATCATGTGAATCTCAACATGTTACTCTAAATTAATTTTGTTGTGTTTTGTTTAATGATGATGCTTAATTGGGATTGAGGATGCTGTCAAGCATTCTCAATGTTTAACAACTACCATGATAGTTATAAAATTTATTCCTTTGTTGTAGGGAAAAATTGGCTTTACGCAAAACTGTAACCATAGAGCTTTCCACCAGCCAAATATGCATATAGTATAGCTGTTTCATTCCATTACTCTCTATGTGTTACATTGCCGGCATATTCCATGTGCTGACCCATTTCGGGCTGCAACGTTAATGTTGCAGACTTTTCAGACGACGATTAAGGAGTTTTTAGGTCGTGGTTCTATACTAAGTGATGTCGTTGGAGTTGATGGACTCACTTATCTTCTAAGCCTTCCGCTGTTATCGTTATTAGATGGCCTTAAGCCATATTTATTGTAATAAGTTCTCTTATGAGACACTCGATGTAATAAGTGTGTGATTGCTACTCTGTTATAAATCCTCCAAGTACTGTGTGGTGTCAGCATTACTGATCCAGGGATGACACCGGAGCATAGAGATCAGACTGTTTGAGGTGTAGTCGCTACAGAGATGGTATCAGAGCACACGCTGACTGTAGGACACGACCACTAAGCTAAAAGACCTAGATCACTATTCTCTCTCTTCTCTTCCGACTTCTCATCTTTTCTACTCTTTAGGATGGGGGATGCAAGGAACAAGTTCACGCAACCGGATGAAGATACACCCTTTGGACGTCACTTGAAGGAAGCCACTAGATACCTGAACATAGGGGTACCAAGCTTCACCGGAACCTACAACGCCACTTTACCTGAAGAAGAGCGCTGGATGATTCAAGTTCAAGTTCCAGGAAGGACGTTCATGCCAGTCACTGAGCCCATAGAGTTTTCTTTTGATGCACCAACTTGGAGTCTAGGAAAGAGCATGGCAGCTCACATCGCCATGGGACGCATTAGAGAAGTCTACCGCAATGATCTCAAGGATACTATCTACCAGATTTATGGGCGCCGAGATGAGCACTGGGAGATGATCAGCACCAGGAAGGATAGATCAATCGCAGCTTTTATCCAGGAGTTAAACCAGCACATTCGACGATAGGAGAACCAGATGTGCGCCGACATGATAGATCTGAAAAAGGCTAAGACTAGAATCAAGGAACTGGAGGAAGAACTCAAGGCTACACGTGAAGGTTATGAAGAGGAAATTGAAGTATTGGTGGAGAAGAATGACTACCTGATCAAGAAGATTGGAATATTTATGGGAGGCCCTACGTCAGTAGAGGAAGACGAAGAACCCAAGGAGATTATCCCGAAAGACTACATCATCATCGACGGCACCGACTCGGATCCAGATAGTAGCGATGATGACTATGTTGATGAAGTTGGAGCAGATATCATGGTGTCTGCAACCGAAGAATATTTCTAGTAGACCACCTCATCAGTAGTAGTAGTCCACCATGTAAATATAGTAGTCCGAGCACTTTTGCGATAGTCAGATCGATTGTATGCCCATGTTTGATTGAATAAAGTGAATTGTTTGCTTTTTCCTCATGTGCATATGGGTAGTGTTTTCTCTTTAGACTCCCTCTATTCTTACATCTCATCTTTTCTAAACCCTCAGATGCCTCCGAGACGTGACCCCGGATTTGCCTTTCCACCGGAGCTCACCCAGTTGATCCAGCAGCAGAACACATTGATGCAGTTGCTAGTCCAGAATCAGAATCAAGGGAACAACAACAACAACCCACCACCACCACCACCCATTGATCACTTAGCCCGTTTTCTTAGGCTGAATCCGCCGGTGTTTTCCAGTAGCACCGAGCCGATAGTAGCAGATGATTGGCTCTGCAAGACAGCTAGGGAGTTGACCACAGCAGGATGCACAGATGCGGAGAAGGTGAAGTTTGCCACACATCAGCTAGAAGGACCCGCATCATCATTGTGGGAGAATTTCACAGCCACTTTCCCAGTCGACACTGTCACATGGGACCAGTTTCAGTAGGCTTTTCGTACTGCCCATGTTTCAGCAGGAGCTATGGCCATGAAGAAGCATGAGTTTCGCAACTTGCGCCAAGGAGGACGGATAGTTGGCCAGTATGTGGAGGACTTTAGTAAGTTAGCACGTTATGCCCCAGATGACGTCGCTACAGATGCAGCTAAGCAGGAGAAGTTTCTGGAAGGACTGAATGATGAGTTGAGCATGCAGTTGATGGTAGCAACCTTCAATAACTACCAGGAGTTGGTAGATCGTGCTCTTATGATTGAAGGGAAGCAACAGCAAATTGAGAATCGCAAGAGGAAGTATGGACAAGGGAAGTACAATTCAGGAGCTCAGCAGAAGCCACGTTTTACCCCTAGATCGGGAGGACATTTTCAGCATACCCATGGAGGAGGTAGCTCGCACAATCACAATGGCACCAAGAATGGTAATGGCAATGGAGGAAGCAACGGCCAGAACCGCACCAACCCACCAACCCCAGCCAAGAAGGACCTGAGCCAAGTCACTTGCTTTAAGTGTCAGAAGACCGGACATTATGCCAATGAATGTCTTGAAGGCCAAAATGGCAATGGAAGTTCTGGGAAGAAGCCGAACCCTTTCAACAGGGGACAGGTGAACCACGTTAGCGTGGAGGAGGTTGAAGCTCAGCCCAATGCAGTAATAGGTAAGTTTTTGGTTAAGTCATTTACTGCACTCGTTCTTTTTGATACTGGTGCATCGCATTCATACATCTCAAGGGGATTTGTGGATAAGTATAACCTATCAACCCAAGCCCTTAGGTCACCCATGTTAGTAACCTCGCCTGGAGCAGAATATATGGCTAGTCTATGGTGTGATCGGTTACCATTAAGGATTGGTAACTATGTTTCCCCTTAGACCTAATAGTATTGGAATCTCAAGGATTGGATGTGATATTAGGCATGGATTGATTATCAAAGTATGAAGGGAATATTGAATGTGCTAGTAAGTCAATTTTGCTTACCACCCCAGAAGGGAGAAGGATCAAGTATGTATCCCGGCATGTGCCAAAGAGGACGCAAGTAAATTTCCTAATAGGAGTTGTGCAGGAGGAAGTACCAGTGGTAAGGGATTTCCCTGAAGTATTTCCCGAAGAGTTGCCAAGCATGCCACCGATAGAGATATTGAGTTTTTGATTGAGCTATTGCCAGGCACAGGGCCAATATCAAAGAGACCATATAGGATGCCAGCAAAGGATTTGGTGGAAATTAAGAAGCAGATTAAGGAGTTACTGGATAAGGGATATATTCGTGCAAGTTCTTCACCTTGGGGATCACTAGTACTTCTAGTGGAGAAGAAGGATGGATCGTTAAGGATGGTTGTTGATTATCGAGGATTGAATGAAGTAACAATCAAGAACAAGTACCCACTACCAATGATCAATGATCTGTTCGATCGATTGCAAGGAGCTAAGGTATTTTCCAAGATCGATCTGCGATCAGGATACCACCAGTTGAAGATTTGAGAACAGGATATTCCAAAGACAGCTTTTACCACCAGGTATGGGCTGTACGAGTATACCGTTATGTCATTTGGTCTGACTAACGCACCTGCCTATTTTATGAACATGATGAACAAAGTGTTTATGGAGTTGTTGGATAAGTTCGTCATAGTGTTCATTGATGATATCCTAGTTTATTCAAAGAATGAAGAGGAACACAAGGAGCATTTGCGTTTGGTACTTGGAAAGCTCAGAGAACATCAATTATATGCCAAGTTCAGCAAATGTGAGTTTTGGCTGAAGGAAGTAGGATTCCTCGGACATGTTATATCTGGAGAAGGTATAGCAGTTGATCCCACTAAAGTTGATACCGTGACCAAGTGGGAAGCCCCAACAACAGTTGGAGAGATACAGAGTTTTCTTGGACTCGCAGGATACTACCGGAGATTTATTGAGAATTTCTCAAAGATTGCGAAGCCTATGACTGAGTTGTTAAAGAAAGATACCAAGTTCATATGGACGGAGGAATATGAGGCTAGTTTCCAGGAGTTGAAGAAACGTTTGGTTACCTCACCAGTGTTGATTTTGCCAGACCAGACCAAAGATTATGAGGTGTATTGCGACGCTTCACGTCGAGGACTCGGAGCAGTGCTTATGCAGGAAGGGAGAGTTGTTTCATATGCCTCAAGACAACTGAAACCTCATGAGTTGAATTATGCCACGCATGATTTGGAGTTAGCAGCTGTAGTGCATGCTTTGAAAACATGGAGACATTTTCTGATTTGAAACCATTGCGAAGTGTACACGGATCATAAGAGTTTGAAGTACATTTTCACACAAAAGGAGTTGAATCTCAGACAAAGGAGATGGTTGGAGCTCATCAAGGATTATGATATGAAATTGCATTATCACCCCGGAAAGGCTAATGTAGTAGCTGACGCATTAAGCCGTAAGAGCCATGTCAATACGTTAATGACGGGAGAAATACCCAAGGAGTTAGCAGAAAATCTTCGTGAACTATGTTTGGAAATAGTTCCGAGAGGCTATGTAGCAGCATTGGAGATTCAGTCAACCTTGATGGATAGAATCAGGGAAGCTCAGAAGACCGACAAAGAGATTGCCGCTATTAAGGAGAAACTGAGCAAAGGAAAAGCGAAAGGATTTCGTGAGGATGAACACGATACCCTATGGTTTGAAGACCGCGTTTACGTGCCCAATGACTCGGAGATCAGGAAGTTGATACTACAAGAGGCACACGACTCACCGTATTCAATTCACCCAGGAAATACCAAGATGTATTTGGATCTGAAGGATATTTTCTGGTGGACCGGAATGAAGAAGGATATTGCGGAGTATGTAGCAGTTTGTGATGTATGTCAGAGTAAAGGCAGAGCATCAGAAGCCAGCGGGATTGTTACAACCATTGCCGATACCCGAATGGAAGTGGGATAAGCTAGGCATGGATTTTATCACGGGATTACCCAGGACTCGTTCAGGCTATGACTCGATTTGGGTTGTAGTCGATCGATTGACGAAAGTAGCTCATTTCATCCTAGTAAAGACCACTTACACCAGTGCTAAGTTGGCAAAGATATACATGACGAGGATCGTATGTCTGCATGGAGTTCCGAGGAGTATCGTATCAGATAGAGGAACCCAGTTTACCTCAAAGTTCTGGAGGCAGTTGCACGAAACTTTGGGTACCAGGCTAGAATCCAGTACAGCTTTTCATCCACAAACCGATGGACAGACCGAGAGAGTAAATCAGATTTTGGAGGATATGCTGAGAGCTTGTGCGCTAGATTACGGATCTAGTTGGGACGAAAATTTGCCATATGCAGAGTTCTCTTACAACAACAGTTACCAAACCAGTTTAAAGATGACCCCTTTCGAAGCATTGTACGGAAGGAGGTGCAGGACACCGTTATTGTGGGACGAAGTTGGAGACCGCCAGTTGTTTCGACCTGACTTGATTAAAGTGTCTGAACAGAAGGTGAAGTTGATTCACCATAGGCTCAAGATAGCCCAGTCCAGGCAGAAAAGTTATGCAGATTCTAAACGCAAGGAGACAGTTTATGAAGTCAGAGATAGAGCTTATCTTCGAGTATCTCCACTTCGGGGAACAAAGCATTTTGGAGTTAAAGGGAAGTTAGTGCCACGTTTTGTAGGACCATATCGAGTTTTGGAGCGTATGGGAGAAGTGGCCTACAAGTTGGAATTGCCTGAAGGATTGTCAGGAGTTCATGATGTGTTCCACGTTTCCCAGTTGAAGAAGTGTCATGCGGAGATGGCTGACATACCGTTGAGAGACACAGTGCCTTTGGAAACCATTCAGTTGGATAACGATTTGACGTACGAGGAGAAACCAATTAAGATCCTCGAGTTTGCCAGCCGAGTTACTCGAAGCAAGGTTATCAAGTTTTGCAAAGTTCAGTGGAGCCACCACAAACAGGATGAAGCCACCTGGGAGCGAGAGGAAGATTTGCTCAAGGACCACCCTCACCTATTTTCTAGCCAACCCGAATCTCGAGGGCGAGATTCATCTTAAGGGGGGTAGGTTTGTAACATCCCAAATTTTCAATTTGGAATGTTATACATTAGATCATCAATGCATACCATATTTTATTTTGCATTTTGGTTGATCCTAGAAATTCTACGCAACTCAATGACCCACGGAGAGAGTTGGGGGTTTCGTTATTTTCATATTTGAGTTTTCTCAAATTTTGAGAATAGGATCATTTGATTTTATTTATTTTATCATCAATTATTTCTATTACAAAAATATGAGAGAGGGAATAAAATGACTTTCCCAAAATAAAGAAATATTGAGGATTTAATAATAAAATCAAATAAGATTTTATTTCGGAGTTTTCGGTGTTTTATTTGATATTAGGAAAAATGTGCGTTTTTCAAAATTGCATTTAGGTCCCAAATAAATGTTCACCTTGTGCGGCTTGATTTTAGAAGCCCGTGAAAATTTATTTCGGAATTTTTGGAGTCAATTTAGTATTTCTTTTTATTTTTCTTCTGCGCGTAATTATATATAAAAAAACGCGCACCGACCTATGGGCCGTGTCCGACCTGGACACCGGCCCGGGCAGGCTTTATAAGCCGGGGGAGAGGCCCAGCCGAGCCAGTGCCCCAGCCCCGAAACCCTAGCCAGCTCCCGCCGCCGCCACCGCCGCCGAGCCGCCGCCCGAGGTCCGCCGCCGCCTCGAAATCCGTGCCGGTTTTTTATTTTTTTCGAAAAACCGTTCGGTTTTTCTGTCAGTTTTTTTAGATTTGTTTTTTTAAATAGATCGGTTTTTCCGGTTTATTTAAATAGCGAGCGTTCGTCCGTTCGTTCGTTCCAGCGAACGTTCGTCGTTTTTTTCTTTTTCTCGGATTAAATCCGTGATTTTTCTGATCGTGATTCCTGATCCGATTTTCGATTTAGTATAACTTTTCGCTCGTTTATCGGAATCAGGCGATTCAAGCGCCTAGAGTTTCGTCTCGAAACCCTCTATCCGTTTAACCAACTTAAACAAGATTTTGCTACTGTAAAATTTGCCCTAGATCCATATTATTAAAATGAAGTTGTTTTCTTTCGCCGTTTGACTTTCGTTGCTTCGTTCGATTTGATTCTTTTTGCCAACCGGAGTTCTTAAGTTGAAGTTTCTGGTTAGATCTCTTATTTGAGTTTTACCTGTGCATTGGATGAGTACTTATTGTATGCTTGTTTGTTTGTCTGCGATAGAATACCCGGAGTGCGCCGCCTGTTACTTCGAATCTCTAGGTTTCGCGGATCATCAGCAAGGCAAGTAACACTTGATCATACCTTTTCTACTACCCAGTTTTATTGCATTAGATCAATCCTCACACATTGCATGGTTAGGATCTAATTAAATTGTGGGATGGGAAGTAGATGAGGTAGTACCTATTACCTATTTATTATCAAACCTTTGGGAGTTACTTCTACGTTTGCTTATTATGCCATGCTATGCTAGTAGACGTGGATTGGGTGAGTGATATCCATGACAGATGTGAGTTTTGTTAATTAATGGTTTATCTAAGGTGGCAACTTAAACACACATCTGGGTGGATTGAGGCACCTGGGTATTCCAGGACTTGCCTGTTTTCTTTTGGACCGCCACCCAGGCTCAAAGGGATCATGAGACTATTCATACTAGAAACTTCCGTGTGCAGCCACAAGAAATTATGGGCTCTAGCATATTTGACTAAGTCGTGCGAACTCTTACAGTGGTAGACTAGCAGATGTAGGGGATGTAGGTGGTACGGTCTACCCGATCGTAAGGTGCTAGCGCTTCTGAAAGACTATGTCTCGGTCATCCGTCTTCTCAAACACCATGAAGTGCGAGAAACCAAACGGAGGCGATCGAGTCTTGTGGGGAAAAGTGGGCAAACCTCTGCAGAGTGCAATAAACTAATCATGGTTAGCCGTGTCCCCGGTTATGGACATCTTGAGTATCTAGTACCTGGATTATCCTGTGAATCTCAACATGTTACTCTAAATTAATTTTGTTGGGTTTTGTTTAATGATGATGCTTAATTGGGATTGAGGATGCTGTCAACCATTCTCAATGTTTAACAACTACCATGATAGTTATAAAATTTATTCCTTTGTTGTAGGGAAAAATTGGCTTTACGCAAAACTGTAACCATAGAGCTTTCCACCAGCCAAATATGCATATAGTATAGCTGTTTCATTCCATTACTCTCTATGTGTTACATTGCCAGCATATTCCATGTGCTGACCCGTTTCGGGCTACAACGTTAATGTTGCAGAATTTTCAGACGACGATTAAGGAGTTTTTAGGTCGTGGTTCTATACTCAGTGATGCCGTTGGAGTTGATGGACTCACTTATCTTCTAAGCCTTCCGCTGTTATCGTTATTAGATGGCCTTAAGCCATATTTATTGTAATAAGTTCTCTTATGAGACACTCGATGTAATAAGTGTGTGATTGCTACTCTGTTATAAATCCTCCAAGTACTGTGTGGTGTCAGCATTACTGATCCAGGGATGACACCGGAGCACAGAGATCAGACTGTTTGAGGTCTGGTCGCTACAGCCCGGCTCGCCACCACCTAAGAGGGGCGCGGCCGCCCACGCAAGCATGTCGCGACCCCCGCTGTGGTGCCTCATGGGCGTGGGAGGACTCCTTCGGGGTCCGGCGCTGTCCTTGGCGGCCGCGATGACGCTCCTTCACGCGGCGGGAGCCGCCTAGGTCGGGGCAGCCCCGTCGATGAGGGGAGGCGCGCCATGGTTGCCTAGCCTCCCCGGCCGCGCTTCCACTCGCCGGAGGTGCTGCCAGAGTTTGTTGTGTGGTCGGCGAACCCGGCTGGCACTTGGATTCATCTTCCGCGCTCCTTCACCGTCGAACTACCGGCCCGAGGTCCCGGCGGCCTGTGGCTGCTGGCCGACGGCTGATGCAGCAATGCTTCATGGGTCGCAGTGGAGGTGTCCGCTACGTGCAGTGTAGCCCTGGCCCGTGGCTGGCAGACGTTCGCCCGCGCGCGCGGCCTGGGCAGGCGGTGCACCCTCCACTTCAAGTACGATGGCGCAGCGACCCTCTTCATGAGGGTGTTCAGGGAAGACAGTCACTACGCCGGATGCTGCCCTAAAGACGACGATGATGGTGGTGAGGTGCTTGGCCTTGGCGATGGCCATGACGAGCACGAGGGTGACCTTGCCCTCGGCGGTGACCACAGTTCGCCCAGCTATGACAGCTCCTCCTTCGGCAAAAGCTCTAGCAGCGGCGGCTACCACCAGCCGCCATGCCGTTGGGCCCGCTTCGAGGATGAAGGCGGGTCATCCCATCGTCGTGCCCTGGTGAAGCGTGAGGAGGGCTCTGGCTGAGTCCGGGGACCGACCCTCGTGAGCAGCCGCGTCGTAGGAGCCGGTTTTGCTTGTCCTCTCTGTCCCTTTCCCCTGCATTGTCATAAACGAATTCGGTTCCCTGCGAAGGCGTGTAATGAACCATGGTGCTTATCTTGCTTTTATGGTGCGTTTATTGTTTCCGGGTTGTGTTGTGAGATCTATGCCTTATACGGGTGTAGAGGGGTAACTTAGCTCGATGCATCCGGGGTAGCTTTGACCTGATGAGGGCGCACATCTCTGGGGACCTCGTGGGGCTTCCCCACTGTTGATTCGGGTAACATCGTGAAGCTGCATCACGAAGCTGCATCGCGAAGCTACAAAAACTTGTTAAGAAATCTTTAACCCTTCCCGCGTGAGGCCTCAGGTATGGGCTGGTTATGGCCAAACGCACCATGTCGTGGTACCCATGGTGCACGGACTAAAGGGGGATGTACCGATCAAAAACTCAGATGAGAACGCCCCGCGGAGACCAGGGGAGTGCGCACGCGCATACTACATGTCCATCCCCCCTCGCGGGGCGTGCGAGGGAGAGTGTCGGGTAACTGCTGCCCTCCCTGGCGAAAAATAAAGGATCGAGGGAAGAAATAGAAAGAAGAGGCAAGCCAGCGAGAAACGCTAGAACTCCAAATTTCATTAAAGGAAAAGAGGCAAGCCAACTACAGAAAGCAAATGAACAGCCGCGTCCGGCACCTAGTCTAGTCTTCTCACCAGTGCGGAGCTAAGTGCTGCCACTAGGACGTGGGAGGGAGCCCCCGAGGCCCGAGGGCGGCACTCCGGAGACTCCGGGGCGTGTACATCCCCACTCATTATTACGTGAGAATGTCACGAGCGAAGACCTTCACAGGCACCGGGCCTTGCTTCATGGGTAGAACTTCCGGAGATGCTGGATGCTCCACGCGTTCCGGATGGGGACCCCGTCCTGCGTTTCCATGCGTGCGGCGCCAGGCCTGGAGACACGGGAAATCCTAAACGGGCCCTCCCACATGGGTGAGAGCTTATGCAACCCTTCCCTGGAGAGCACTCGCCTCAGGACGAGATCACCCACCTCAAGCGTCCTGGAGCGGACACTGCGATAGTGGTACTGTCGCAGCGCCTACTGGTATCTTGCCGCTCAGAGCGAGGCTTCACGGCGGTGTTCCTCCCCCTGCATGAGGTCCATCCCCCGCATGGTGTCCTGCTGCGTCTCATCAAACGCCTGGACCCGCGCGGAGCGATGCCTGACCTCGTGATGGAGAACCGCTTCTGCTCCGTAGATGAGGAAGAACACGGTCTCGCCTGTTGGCTTGGTGGCGGTAGTGCGGATGGACCACAACACAGACTGGAGCTCGTCATGCCAGCCCCTGCCGCAGGCTTCGATATTCTTCTTGAAGGTCCGGGTCTTGAGGCCTCTCAGGACCTCGGCATTGGCGTGCTCAGCTTGGCTGTTGCTCCTGGGGTGTGCCACCGAAGCGTAGCAAATCCGTGTTCCAAGGTTAGCACAATAGGTCTTGAAGAGATTGCTAGTGAACTGCGAGCCATTGTCGGTGATGATGTGGTTAGGGACCCCGAACTGTCTTACGAGGCCCTTGATGAACTTAACTGCTGACCCGGTTGGGATGGCGCGGACGGCTTCAGCCTCTGCCCATTTGGTGAACTTGTCGATGGCGATGTAGAGGTAGCAGTAGCCCCTAGGCGCTCGTGAGAACGGACCCAGGATGTCCAGCCCCCAGACCACGAAGGGCCACGAAAGCGGGATAGTTTGGAGGCCCTAACTCGGCTGGTGGATTTGCTTGGCATGGAACTGGTAGGCCTCACAGGACCATACCAGCTCAGACGCGTCGTTGAGTGCCATGGGCCAATAGAACCCGCTACGAAACGCCTTGCCAACCAGGGTACATGACAATGAGTGATGCCCACAGTCTCCACCGTGTATGTCAGCCAGCAGCTCGTTCCCCTGCTCCCTAGAGATGCATCGCAAGGAAACATCATTTAGTCGTTTTTTGTACAACTCACCGTCTTGGATGCAGTACGCCGTAGCCTGCCGGGCCACACGCTCCGCGTCCTCCTCCTTCTCCGGTAGCATCCCTGTCACACTCTAGCTAGTCCATGCATTAGAGTGTGCATCATGTTTACTTTTCATCAGAAACTTGAAATGGGGAAGGCAGAACCCCCAGCCCCCTTTTGAAATCAACTAGGGTTTACTAAAAATAATTTCAATGAACCTGAAATGCCCTTCTAAAATGTTCACCCTCTTTGTCTTAGGTTAGAACCTCTGGCAAAATTGGTGCACAATTTTCTAGGTCAACAGAAGGTTATTGAATTAAATCATAAGTATTTGAATTTGGGCATTTAAATGCTATAAAATAATTTAAATGCCCAAATAATTCTGGGAGTAAATGTTTCCTGTTGGAAATAATCTAAACAGAGGCCACATTTATTTTCAGGATTTTTGGAAATGTTCTAGTATTTTAAATAAAGCTAAACAGTTGCAGTTTAATAGAAAACAGAAACTAAATAAAAAAAAGGAGAAACAAGCCCACTTGGGCCTTACCTGGCTCGGCCCAGCCTACTGGCTCGGCCAGTCACCCCCTACCTCGCGCCAGGAGGCAGGGGCGTGTGCTCGCCGCGCGCCGGCCACGCGCCGGCCACCTCCTGCTTCTGCCGACGCCGGGAGACGCCCAGAGGACGCCACGCGACCCCCACGTCTCCCTCTCGCACTCTCTCACTCTCCCCCTCGTCTCCCTCATCCTCTCCCACGATGGCCGAGCGCGTCCCTCGTCGCCGATCGCCGTAGTCGCCGCCAGAGACCTCCCCTCGCCCCTCCGACGAGCCCATCAGCTCCGCCTCGACTCCCTCGACCTCCCCACGGAGCCACGCTTCGCCGGAAGCCCTGCAACGCCGCCTTCGCCCTCGTCTTCAACCTCGGGCACCCGAGCCGTCTCCGGCTGATTCGCCGTCGCCAGGACCTCCCCGAGCTCGCTAACCCCCTCTCCGACTCCGCTGTGAGCTCCTCTTCCTTTCCCCCTAGCCCCCGTGCTCGTTTGGCCCCTGTAGCCGCCGTTTCCACCGAGAGCTCCTCGCCACCGGCCATGTCGCCGTCGTGGCTACGACCGTGCAAGCACGCGTCCGAGCGCCTCACCGTGCTCAGTGCAGCACCAGGAACCCGTAGCCACCACCAGCTCTTCCTCCCGTGCACCGTAGCGTCGAAACCGACCTCGCCCGAACTCCGGCCGCCGCCACGAGCTCGATTCCGGCGAGCTCGCTCCACCCCAGCTCCTCCCACTTGCCCCACTAGATGCGCACGGGCCCCAGCTACGTGTAGCACGTCTCCGCCGTCGATTTGGTCACCGGAGGACCAAATCCGAAGCCCTCCGCCGTCCCGGGCCTCGCCGGGGTCGAGCCGCCGGCGAGTTGACCCAGTTTGACCCCTGGGTGGGCCCAGGTTGACTCCTTTGAGTCAATGACAAGTGGCCCCCCCTCTGCTAATTATCCAGATTAGTTTCTAACTAAAATTAGTTAGTTTAATTAGTATAGCCACTGACTAGTGGGCCCTGCCCAGTAATTAGGCTAACTAAACGTAGTTAGTGCACTGAGAGGCTGACAGAAGGGGCCCACCAGTCAGGTTTGACCTGGGCTGGCGCCTTTGACCAGCGGAGGTCCAGCATGACGCAATGCTGACGCAGTAATGCATTTTCTGGATTTATTTTATACAGGAAATTCCAGAAAATAGTTCAAACTTCAAAAATTCATAGAAATTCAACCGTAACTCCAAATGAAATAATTTATATATGAAAAATTATCAGAAAAATTCAATCTATCCATCTGTAATGGTTTCATGCATGACAAAACAAGTTTACCTTGCTGTTTAGGCAGAATAAGGTAATGCACTATAAATGCCATGTTTAATGAGCTAATATTTGAATCTTTGATTCAAATGAGTTCATCCCTTTCTATTTTAGCTTGCATTAGGCCAAGACACAATCATATTGCCATGTCATAGCATGCATCATATTGTTGCATATCGTCATGTGTTGATTGTGTTCCGATGTGTTCTCCGTGGTAGGTTCTGCCTCCGAGGATATTCCGAGTATCCAACTGAAGGGCGCAGTATCCCGCTACCACTCCATCAGGCAAGCAACCATTGATCATTCCGATAAAAACCCATGTTCTCGCTCCTGCTCTTGTTTACTGCATTAAGACAACGTGATTCAAACCGCTGTATGCTACGGTAGTTGAACCCTTATCCTCTGCATGACCTGTCATTGCCACAGTAACTAGATGAAACCCACTAGCATGTGTAGGAGTTGATTGAGCCATGTATGTGATTCCTACCTTGCTATGCCTGCTATGCTTAGAGTTGTGTCAGGTCTGGTTCATCTGGGTGATGGGCCAGAGTGAAATGCTTATGCCGGTAATGTGAGGGATGTGTTGAACATGTTTTGGTAAAGGTATCGATGAGAGGCCATGTAGGAGTACATGGTGGGTTGTTTCATTGAGGCCGTCCCTAAGAACTGAGATCTGTATGTGTGATTTAAGATTCAGCTACTACCATACATTGGGATCCTTAATTGACCCTCTCGGCTTCTTAACCACCCTAGTACTCTGTCCAGGAGTTGCAAATAGTTTCTGGTGTTTGTAGGTTATGTGTTGGCGGCCGTGCGTAGCGCTGACCCTAGGGGTGGGCTATGTTGCGGTAGATACACCGTGGCACGGTGTACCGAGTCACCCGTTTGGTGTCCCGGGAACCCTGTTCACATCGTTCGGGGCCGTATGTGGAAACCCCGGCCGGACTCCCTGCGGATGGAACCTGGATAGGCGATAAACCTGGACTAGAGACTTAAGTGTTTAGGTAGGCCGTGGCCGACACCCTCGCTGGGCTTCCGCTTGAAGGTTGCCGAGTACATCTCGTGTAAATGGCGGTAAGTGGTGAAAGCGTGTATGACGAAGTACACCCCTGCAGGGTATAAAACTATTCGAATAGCCGCGTCGCGGTAAAGGACTACTTGGTTGCCTATACAGTTCATAGACAAGTTAATGGATACTACTAAAAGACTCAAGATAAGTGTGAGTATCGAGGATGGCCCTCTCGTAGGATGACGAGGGAGGATCCACGGTGGAGTATTGTGTTGGTGAGTAGTGGACTCGTGTGCGAAAACTATTTTACTGGTGAAGTTCCGTAGGATAGCTTAGCCAAGAGTCAAAGCTGGCTTGCTGCATTAACCCCACCACCTTCTTGAGAATAAGCATGTTTAGTAGGTTCTGATGTAAGACTTGCTGAGTACCTTTGTACTCATGTTTGCTTAATTACTGTTTTCAGACGACAACACCGCCCCCTCTGATGGGTTCTATGTAGACCTTGACGTCGACGAGTGACTAGCCACCCAGGTGGTGATCCTGGCCATGGAGGGCCCTATGTAGATAGACAGGCTTCGAGAAGCCTTCTTTCTTTCTAGAGTCTGTACTCAGACTAGTTGCTTCCGCATGTGCTTGTATGTTTGTATGACTTGAGTGTCGGGTCATGTGACCCCTACCTGTATGAACATGCTATGTATGGCTCCCTGGAGCCTTTAAATAAAGTACTTGAGTTGTAGAGTTTTGTTGTGATGCCATGTTGTATGTACTCATATCGGGCATATTGTGTGTATGATTGAAATGCTTGGTATGAGTGGGATCCGACAATCTAGTTGTTTATCCTTGGCAGCCTTTCTTATGGGGAAATGTAGTCTAGTGCTCCTTGAGCCATAGTAGTCTGCTAAAGCCCGGTTCACCGGAGTCCTGCTAGCCCAGCACTACTGTTCAGGACACTTGACTGGCCGGCGTGTGTTTCACTTTGTTCCTATGTCTGTCCCTTCGGGGAAATGTCACGCGGTGATTTCCGGAGTCCTGCCTAGCCTGCTACAGCCCTGGTTCCCCGGAGTCCTGTTAGCCCAGTGCTACAGCCCGGAATCACTCGCTGATGACCGACATGCTCAATGTGATTCATGTATGCCTGTCTCCATAAGTCTGTGCCGCTTTGGGTTCACGACTAGCCATGTCGGCCCGGGTTCTCTGTCATATGGATGCTAGAGACACTATCATATACGTGAGCCAAAAGGCGCAAACGGTCCCGGGCCATGGTAAGGTGACACCCGTGGGGTACCATGCGTGAGGCCGCAAAGTGATATGAGGTGTTATCGGCTAGATCAATGTGACTCGAAATCGGGGTCCTGACAGTCCCATGCACCAGATATGCCTTGAATTCCTCGGTCCAGCACCCCTCCTGAGGCTCAAGCGCGAGGAGCAGTCATGCTCCTGAGGTTGGGCCGCAAGCGGGGGCTCCCGAGGCTAGTGGCCGAGGGAGTTCTTCTCGAGGTGATGTAGTCTCCACAGCCGCAGGGGTCACCGAAGGCTTGAAGAGTCGCTCTTCGAAGACACCAGGTTCTTGGGTTAGCCGCCTCTACGCCTTCTTGGCGATTTTTTCAGCCTCCTCGTTGGTGCCGCGTGGCACATGCTGCAGCTCTAGGCCTAGGAATCGCTTCTCCATCTTGCGCACTTCCGCGAGGTATGCATCCATATGCTCGTCCCTCGGTTCGTACACCTTGTTGGAGAAGTTGACAAGGAGCTACGAGTCACCCTTGATGGTGAAACGCTTCACCCCCAAGGCTGCGGTGGTCTTGAGGCCAGCGATCAACCCCTCATACTCCACGATGTTGTTGGAGACCTTCTCACCTCGCTGGAAGCAGATCTGCACGACATAATATAGCTTGTCTTGGGTGGGCGATATGAGCACAGCGCCAGCCCCTGCGCCTTGTCATGCGAAAGCGCCATCGAAGTAAATGACCTAGCTATCCAGTGCTTCATTTCCTGGCGAGAGGGATCGTCTCTCGCCCGCTTCGGGCTCCGGAGAGTCGGTCCATTCTGCAACAAAGTCGGCAAGCGCAGCTCCCTTGATCACCCTGGTCGTCCTGAACTCCAACTGAAATGCTTGCAGTTCAATGTTCCGTTCAGCGACTCTCCCCGCAGCATTGGGGCTCTAGAGCACCCTCTACAGGGGGTAGGCTGAGACAACCTTAATCAGGTGGCCTTGGAAATAATGGCGTAGCTTGTGTGAGGCCACCAGGAGCGCGAGTAAGAGCTTCTGCGACATTGGGTACCGTGCTCTTGCATCCTGTAGCACATTGCTGACAAAGTATACTGGGTGCTCGACGAGGGCAGGAGCGTCAATGGAGCCTGTGTCCTCCGGAGGTTGTGGTGCCTCCTGAGGTGGGGGGGGGGGACCCCAGGAGCCTGGTCGCCCACCTGGGCCTCCGCAGGCCCTTGAACACCGTCTTGTGGGGTGTGATCGTCTGTGGGCATCATCTTGGCCTTAGCGACACCGTCTTGTGACTGCACCATTCCAGCTGATGGCGCGGTATTGCGCTGTGGGTTCTTGTCCCGGCGCTCCTCCCGAGCCACCAACGCCGCGCTGGCGGAGTGAGGCGTAGCGGCCATATAGAGCACCAGAGGCTCGAGACGGCGAGGTGCCACCATCACCGGTGGGCTAGTTAGGTATCTCTTGAGGTCTTGAAACGCCAGATCTGCCTCTAGGGTCCATTCGAACGGGCCTTCCTTCTTCATCTGCTTGATGAATGGCAGAGCGCGCTCCCCCAGCTTGGAGATGAAGCGCCCCAGCGAGGTCACGCAGCCTACAAGTTTCTGCATTTTCCTTGAGAGTTTGTGGTGGGCTCATGTCTTCTATTGCCTTGATCTTCTCGGGGTTAGCCTCGATCCCTCTATAGAAATGAGGAAACCCAGTAGCTTGTCGGAGGGGACACCGAACACACACTTCTTCGGGTTGAGCCGCAAATCCACCTGGCGCAGGCTAGCGAAGGTCTCCTCCAGGTCCTGAATCAGGGTTCTCACCTCCGGAGATTTTACCACGATGTTGTCGACGTAGGCTTCAACGTTTCTGTCGAGCTGCTGACCCAGGGTGATGTGCATCAGCCGCTGGAAGGTCGCCCCAGCGTTGCGCAGTCCGAACGGCATGCAGGTGTAGCAGTACACCCTGCATGGGGTCGGGAAGGCGGTCTTCTCCACATCCTCCACTGCCATCTTGATCTGGTGGTAGCCCGAGAACGTGTCCAGGAAGCATAGCAGGCCGCACTCGGCGGTGGAGTCGACGATCTGGTCGATATACGGAAGCGGGAACGATTCTTGGGGACATGCCTTGTTGAGGTTGGTGAAATCGACACACATGCGTTCCTTCCCACCTTTCTTTGGTACGGCGACGGGTTCGCCAGCCACTCCGGGTACCAGACCTCATGAATGACACCTGCCACCTCCAGCTTGCGAGTTTCCTGGACGATGAAGGACTGCTTCTCCGTGGACTGTCGCCGCGCCTTTTGCTTCACAGGGCGCACATTGGGGCACACCCTTAAGTGATGATCGATTACCCCCCTTGGGACCCCTTCCAGCTGCTTGCGTTCCCAGGCGAATACCTCCTTGTTTGCACGCAAGAACTTCACTAATGCCTCCTCTTGACCTGGGTCGAGGCCGGCACCTATGGTGAAGGTGGCCCTCGAGGATCTACCTTCCTCGACTGGTACTTGCTTCGTTTCGTCCCGGTCTTGAGTGAACAGCTACTTCTTCTTTGCCGGCGCGGCCTCCTTAGCCCCTCGGGTGGCTTCGCCGGCCGGGCGCGCTGCCGCTGCGGCCCTGAAGGTAAGCTTGAGAGCTTCAAGAGCTTCCTTGGTGTCTCCGGCCACGGTGAGGACGCTGCTACTACCCGGCATCTTCATGAGGTTGTAGGCTGGATGGGTCGCGGCCATGAACTGGGCCAGAGCAGGGTACCTGAGGATGGCGTTGTACGGGAGGCTGATGCGAGCGACGTCGAAGTCGATGAGCTCGGTGCGGTAGTTGTCCCGGGTACCCAAGGTGACCGGGAGGCGTATCTGCCCCAAGGGGCTAGTGGACCCGCTGCCGACTCCGAGAAAGGCTTGATGGGGCGGAGCGGGCCGTACGGCACGTGAAGCAAGCTGAAAGCTTCCATAGAGAGCATGTTGAGGCCTGCTCCACCGTCGATGAGGGTCTTGGTCATGGCAGCGCTGCAGATGGCGGGCGTGCAGAGCATTGGGAGTGCACCTGAGCCGACCGTGGTAGCGGGGTGATCCCCTGAGTCGAAGGTGAGGTCGGCCTGGGGCGCCGCCCATCCTGGAGGGGCTCCCCGCTGCACAGAGGCGACGCCGATCTGGCGGAAGAACTGCTTGGTGTGGCGGTCCAAGGGTGGCGCTTGTGATCCATCGAGGAGGGCCACGACGGCGACAGGCACCGGTGCCGCGAAGCATGCTTCGAAAAGGCCGCGTAGCTCCTCCCAAGAGGCCACAGAGGATCTTGGCAGATTGAGCAGCCAGGAGCGCGGCGCGCCAGCGAGGGACATGGGGAACCAGTTGGCCATGACCTTGTCGTCGCCTCCAGTTTCCAGGGCGGCCTCCTCGTATGCCAGCAGGAAGGTCGACGGACCCGCCGCGCCGTTCTAGCGGGGCAGCATCTCCGGCTTGAACTTGTGCGGCCACTGCACCCGCCGTAGGGCGGGGTGAAGGCCCTGAGCCACCTGGAGCCGCTTGGGTCGCTCACCGATCCAGTCGGAGGAGCCGTGCTGGCCATGGGGACCGGTCAGAGAGGCGGAGCCGACGGAGGGATGGAACTTCAGCGCACCCCTACTTGGCACGCCAAATGTCGGATTACAGGTTCCGGCAAACCCTTGAGGTTCGAACACTGGGGTGCTGATAACCCACAAGTATAGGGGATCAATTGTAGCCTCTTTCGATAAGTAAGAATGTCGAACCCAACGAGGAGCTAAAGGTAGAACAAATATTCCCTCAAGTTCTATCGACCACCGATACAACTCTACGCACGCTTAACGTTTGCTTTACCTAAAACAAGTATGAAACTAGAAGTACTTGGTAGGTGTTGTTGGATAGGTTTGCAAGATAATAAAGATCTTGTAAATAAAAAGTAGGGGCTGTTTAGATGAAGACGCAACTAAGTTAGTTTTAGTAGAGAGCTTTTTGTCATGAGAAAGTTATTTGTCCCTAGGCAATCGATAACTAGACGGGTAATCATTATTGCAAGTTTATTTGAGGGAGAGGCATAAGCTAACATACTTTCTCTTCTTGGATCATATGCACTTATGATTGGAACTCTAGCAAGCATCCACAACTACTAAAGATCATTAAGGTAAAACCCAACCATGGCATTAAAGTATCAAGTCCTCTTTATTCCCATACACAAACAACCTACTTACTCGGGTCTGTGTTTCTATCACTCACGCCACCCACCATAAGCAAATGATGAACATATTGCAAACCCTATAGCGGGGATCCCTCACGCTCGTGCGACACGGAGAGCACCATAGGACAGAACCAATAATAAAATATGCAACTCAAACCAATCACGATCATCAATTAACCCATAGGACAAAACAGATCTACTCAAACATCATAGGATAGCCATATATCATTGGGAAATAATATATAGCATTGAGCACCATGTTTAAGTAGAGATTACAGCGGGTAAAAGAGGGGTTACACTGCTGCATAGAGGGGGGAAGAGTTGGTGGAGATGTTGGTGAAGATGGCGGAGGTGTTGGTGTAGATTGCGGTGATGATGATGGCCCCGGCGGCGTTTCGGCGTCACCGGAATATAAGGGGAGAGAGCCCCCCTCCTTCTTCTTCTTCTTCTTCCTTGACCTTCTCCCTAGATGGGAGAAGGATTTCCACTCTGGTCCATGGCCTCCATGGTGGCGGAGGGGCGAGAGCCCCTCCGAGATTGGATCTGTCTCTCTGTCTCTCCCTATTTCTGCGTTGGCTGATTCTGCCCTTTCACCGTTTCTTAAATTCCCGGAGATCCATAACTCCGATTAGGCTGAATTTTGGACACGATTTTTATCCGGATATGGGATTTCTTGCGGCGAATGAAGGGCACCAACCACCTTACGGGGTGGCCACGAGGGCCCAGGGCACGCCTGACCCCCTGGGGCGTGCCCCCTGCCTCGTGGCCCCCTCAGGCATCATCTCACGTTGATTCTTCTTCCCAAAAATCACATATATTCCAAAAAAACCTCCGTCAGTTTTTTTCCCGTTTGGACATCGTATGATATGGATTTTCTGCGAAACAAAAACATGCAACAAACAGGAATTGGAACTGGGCACTGGATCAATATGTTAGTCCCAAAAATAGTATAAAAAGTTTCCAAAAGTATATGAAAGTTGTATAATATTGGCATGGAACAATAAAAATTTATAGATACGACGGAGATGTATCAGCATCCCCAAGCTTAATTCCCGCTCGTCCTCGAGTAGGTAAATGATAAAAAGATAATTTTTGATGTGGAATACTACCTAGCATAATCTTGATCATGTAATCTAATCATGGCATGAATATTAAGACATGAGTGATTCAAAGCAATAGTCTATCATTTGACATTAAGACAATAATACTTCAAGCATACTGATAAAGCAATCATGTCTTTTCAAAATAACATGGCCAAAGAAAGTTATCCCTACAAATCATATGGTCTGGCTATGCTCCATCTTCACCACACAAAATATTCAAATTATGCACAACCCCGATGACAAGCCAAGCAATTGTTTCATACTTTTGACGTTCTCAAACCTTTTCAACTTTCACGCAATACATGAGCGTGAGCCATGGACATATCACTGTAGGTGGAATAGAATATGATGGTGGAGGTTGTGTGGAGAAGACAAAAAGGGAGAAAGTCTCACATCGACGCGGCTAATCAACTGGCTATGGAGATGTTCATGAATTGATGTCAATGCGAGGAGTAGAGATTGCCATGCAACGGATGCACTAAGAGCTATAAGTGTATGAAATCTCAAACTAAAACTAAGTGGGTGTGCATCCAACTTGCTTGCTCATGAAGACCTAGGGCATTTGAGGAAGCCCATCGTTGGAATATACAAGCCAAGTTCTATAATGAAAATTCCTATTAGTATATGAAAGTGATAACTCAGGAGACTCTCTATATGAAGAACATGGTGCTACTCTGAAGCACAAGTGTGGTAAAAGGATAGTAACATTGTCCCTTCTCTCTTTTCTCTCATTTTTTCTCAATTTTTGTCTTTTTTTGTAGGCTTCTTTGCCTCTCTTTGGGGGGGGGGGGCTTCTTTGGCCACTTTTATTTTGATAACCTCACATGGTATAATGTTCTAATAATGACGATCATCACACTTTTATTTACTTACAACTCAATATTACAACTCGATACTAGAACAAAGATATGACTCTATATGAATGCCTCCGGCGGTGTACCGGGATATGCAATGATCTAGCGTAGCAATGCCATAAAAAATGGACAAGCCATGAAAACATCGTGCTAGCTATCTGACGATCATTAAAAGCAATATGACAATGATACTCAAGTCATGTATATGATGATGATGGAAGTTGCATGGCAATATATCTCGGAATGGCTATGGAAATGCCATAATAGGTAGGTATGGTGGCTGTTTTGAGGAAGATATAAGGAGGCTTATGTGTGACAGAGCGTATCATATCACGGGGTTTGGATGCACCGGCGAAGTTTGCACCAACTCTCGAGGTGAGAAAGGGCAATGCACGGTACCGAAGAGGCTAGCAATGATGGAAGGGTGATGCAGAGCATCCCAAGGTCATCCCCATGGACCTACCATCGTCTCATCAAGTGCCTAGTGGACCCATGACTCGATCACGTGCAAGAGCTCTTGAAACCGAGGTGACATCTCTCCTCTCACAATTCCACTTCGATGCACATGAAGCATGGCTACTACCTCATATGGATACTTTGTGCATACTCAGGTACAATGAAGAAGCTAAGGAGCAAGGACAAGAAGGAGAGGAAGATGGACGAGAAGACGGAGAAGAAGGAGGGCTGAAGGAAAAGTCCCAGCCACCGGACGACCGGCCGGGACCGGACGTCCGGCGCCTGAAGCATCAGCCGAGCCCCAGCGAGCGGACGTCCGGTCTAGACCGGACAACCGGTGCCCCAGCACCCGAAGCAAACGAGCGGACGTCCGGTCTGGACCGGACGACCGTCGCACTGGCACCCAAACCAACATCAGTGGAAGCCCGACGTTTCCGGATGTCCGGCACCCCCATCACAGAGCCAAACCAGCGGACGTCCGGAGGACACTGGACGACCGGCCGCTCCTGAGACTCCGGACGACCGGCCACCAGCGGACGTCCGGTACCTGGCTGCGTCCAGATTCGGGCCCGAGGCCCATGTACCCCTACTTTCGCCCCCATTTGCACTTAGACTATAAATAGACCTCTCCCACCTCCTTTCTAGGGTTAGCAAATGTTTAGCTCATATTTGTGAGAGAGCTTTGCTCATCCACTTGGTTACCTTCTCCTCGGAGATTCGAGCCTCCACCAGAGAAGATCCCCCAAGCGGATTCGAGACCTCCTTGCGGAGAAGATCATCAAGACCCCCTCTTGGGCGGCCCCATCAAGACCTCCTCATAGAGAAGAACCGGTTACCGTGTATCGTCCTTAGTTGTCCGTGGATTCGTGTATCGTCCTATGTACTCGAGGATCTAGCCCATGTGTGACTTATTCGTGTCGGTTTAGTGATTTCCTCTTGTGTTTTCCCCTCTGTTCTTTCCCGTGTTCTTCGTGATTTCCCCGGGATCAGCTCCTTTCGTGAAAGATCGGGCGATTAGGGTCTCTACCCTACATCATCTTGGTATCTACAGCAAGGTTGATCACGATTTCGGAGCCCCCCTTTTCGTTTTCTAGCTTGGTTTTGTTGTTTTTCGTCCTAATCCGAAAATCCCCACAAAAATAGCCCCAAAAAATTTTCTTGCGTTTTGTGAGTTTTGATGATGTTTTGTTGGTTTTGATCCGTGAATTTGTTGTGTTGCGAGTGGATCTAGCCTTCCCCCACCATCTCCACCTCGAAATCCTTCCAAAATCCATGAAATTCATATCAATTTTGCCCCCGACCCACCGGACGACCGCAACTTACCGGACGTCCGGAGCCGCAGGAACCACCGGATGTCCGACCTTACCGGACGACCGGAACCTCTAAACCGAGCTGAAATTAGTGGATTTCCGACCCTACCGGACGTCCGGCGACCGGACATCCGTCCACTTCCGGACGACCGCTACTTCCACCACATCATCCGCTACATCACCACCGACTTCTGCAAACCTTTCCAATATCCCAACCCACACCACCATTTACCCGCTACCTACTCTGACGCTTTTTGTCGCACTTGGTTTTGAGAATTTGAGTTGCGGTACCGTATCCTTTTGTGTTTCAGCTATCTAGGTATGGTTCGACATCGACATCACCGCCGCTCATTTTCGCCACGGACGCGTCATCAACAACGACCACCTCGACTACGACTTGGTATTCGTGCCACCATTTTTACACCATACCGGAAGCAAGACCGGTAACCTCATCTTGGTATTGGACATATCACTCTTGACATTACATTGATAGCCATCATAGCCTTACTCCTTTGCGTTGCTCACCCATCGAGACTAGCCATTGAGTATTGCCGGCAACGAGACTTGGGCACATTAGTGATCGTACTTCCCATAGCATACATACATACATCATTGTTGCCTATATTGGTATCATCTCTTGTGTCACAAAGTTGTCATCGCATACTCACTTGCTATCTTGGTTCGTCAAGTATTGCATGAGAAAAGAGCTCAAACATCAAAGAGCCAACCAAGCTTTTAAGCAAAGAGGAAAGATAAGCAAAGAGCTTTTAAGCAATAACCATAGCATCATACAACATTAAGATTGTCATACTCGATCATCTTGGATCATATCATAGCAACACCTTGCATAAAACATATTTGGGATAGAAGTCGTTGCATTTTTGCTAAGTAGGTTGTGCACAAGTTCTTGTATCCGCCTATCGTGCAATCGTGCTAGCGTCTCTCTAGTGTTGTGCAACAAGAGCATTTTTGTGGATTCCACATTTTGGCTCACCCTTGGTTGCACAACCCCACTTATCTTTTTGCGCGTGTGTTTCCGTGTACCTTATATGCTTGGTCTACTTGTTACATTGCATCTTGCGAATCTTCTCCAACATTATTGAATCTTGCTTACATTCACATTAAAAATTGTGCCACCATCCTAACAAAGCTCCACCATAAGCTTCTATTTGTGTAGGCGTGAGAAACCGACGAGAATTCGTACCAATTGGGCTATGTCCTTGTCCTACATTGGAGTGATCATGGATTCACTTTCAACTTCAGTCAAGGTACATTTGGTATTCATTCTTCTCTTTCTACCACTCACAATTGTCTTGGATTGATGGATAGGCCAAGTACTTCTACCAACCCACTCTTCATGGAGCAAGACGACGACATGAACTCCTTCGTCACCAAGAGTCACCTCTTTGGTGCACAACGTGCTTTGCATCAAGAGCAACAAGCAATGAGTGAACGCATCGACAACCTTGCTGCCGACTTGCGACTTTCCGAGAAATGTACAAGGGACTACTTAGACCACAAGCTCGACGATCACAAGCAAGAGAATGACGCAAGGATGGACGAGATTCGCGCTTTGATGCTCAACCGCTCTTCTTCCACTTCAAGAAGGAGCCATTCAAGTCGCCACTCTGACTTCACCCTCTCTGGCTCAAGTACACCGACATCGAACACTCTTCATCGAGCCGCGTGCACCGACCGTCAAGCAAACCTCAATCCACTTCGAGACACCGACTCGCAAGAACATCCATGACGTCAAACCCAAGAAGCCTTTGTGCTAGCACGAGAACGGCAACAACAATGCCAACATGAAGAGGAAGAACGTGCGCGTCTCCACCAACTTGCACAAGATGCCGAGACACAACGTCAAGAACAACAACTCCGTGACGCTCAAGAACTTGAGGCGCAACAAGCTCTACGCGATTCGAGTTGAGCCATTGCCGACCGAGGCCGACAAGCCCGTGAACAAGAGGAAGCACTTCGCGAAGAAATTCAAGAACGACGATTCCAAGCTCGCATGCATCATCCAGTTCCTCCTCGAGCTCAACGCGCTCCTCCACAAGCTCGCCAAGACCATCAAGTGCATCAAGAGCATAATGACAATGGGAATCCTCCGCGACAAGAGCAACACGAGGTTGACAACACTCCGCGTCAAGAGCACCATGAGTTGAACAATCATCTACAACATGGGCGTCATCATCCCCGACCCCAACACAATGAAGAGCAACGCTACGGCAAGCTCAAGTTCACCATGCCCAAGTTCAACGGAAGCAACGATCCCGAAGAATACCTTTCATGGGCATTGAAAGTTGACAAGATCTTCCGTTTGCACAATTATGAAGAAGAGAAGAAGATCGCGATGGCATCCCTTGAGTTCCAAGACTATGTCCTCATTTGGTGGGAACAAATCATAGAGCGCCGCGAGGCAAGAGCTGAACCACCCATCACTACTTGGGCACAAATGAAGGATATCATGAGAGCACGCTTCGTGCCTACCTACTACAACCGCGACCTCTTCAAGAAACTCCAACAACTCAAGCAAGGAACCAAGAGCGTTGAAGAATACTACAAGGAGATGGAGATTGCAATGATAAGAGCCAATGTGACGGAAGATGATGAGCAAACAATGGCACGTTTCTTGAATGGACTCAATCATCCTATAAAGAAGATCGCCGACTTCCAACCATACTCAAATCTCATCGAGCTAGTGCACCAAGCTACCAAAGCAGAACGCCAAGTGCAAGATGATTTCAAGTATGCCAAGTTCTCATCCAAGTCCTACGGCTTCCCCAATAACCAAGCTTCAATGACTCCAACAACGTCTACAAGACCCTCTACTTCCAACATCGACAAGTCGACTTTCAAGAAAGCTTCGCCAACTACAAACAATCCTCATACGAGCAACTTCAAGCCGAGAGCTTCATCATCATCAACCCCTACCGATGAGATTGTCAAGACGAGTTCCTTCAAGTGTTTCACTTGCGGCGGCCGAGGCCACAAGTCACATGAGTGCACCAACAAGCGCACCATGATCTTCAACGACGATGGCACTTATGATTCCATGAGCGAAGGGGAAATGGAAGCCCTTGAGGAAGTCGCTATGCACCGCCAAGTGAACAATGAAGAAGAACAAGTCTTTTGTGATGAAGACTCAAGTCCCGCACTTGTTGTCTCCAAAGTCTTGACTCTCCAACATCACCAAGAAGAAGACCAACGATGCCACATATTCCACACAAAGGCCGGCATCAATGGACGATCCGTCAAGGTCATCATCGATGGAGGGAGTTGTCACAATCTCGCAAGTGAAGAACTTTGCTCCAAGCTCCAATTGCCCAAGATGAAGCATCCACATCCATACAAAGTGCAATGGCTTAGTGACTCCGACACTATCCAAGTCGAGCACCGAGTACAAGTCTCCTTCAAAATCGGCGCCTACGAAGACACCTTGGAGTGCGGCGTCATCCCAATGACCGTTTGTCATCTTCTCCTTGGACGACCATGGCAATTCGATAGAGGAGTCGTCCACAATGGGTGTACCAACCACTATAGCTTCAAGATGCAAGGAAAGGAGTTTGTGTTACGCCCTATGTCTCCAAGCCAAGTGATCGCCGATAAGCAAGCCACCCATCGTGGAGAGAATGGTGAGAGTGTGAGCCACCAAAAAGAGAGTGAGCGCCACAAGCCCAAATTGAGTGCCTCCACGATGAGCGAAAACAAGAACCTAGTTCTATTTGCTACCAAACGTGAGATGAGAGAAGTGTGTGAGAACCCATCTAGTGTCCTACACTACGTCCTCGTGTGCAAGGACAATGCACCACAAACTAACACTTCTCACACTCTTCCTCTAGTGTTGTCTTCTCTTTTGAAGGAATTTCAAGATGTTTTCCCCGATGAGCTACCTTCGGGACTACCTCCACTACGAGGCATCGAGCACCGCATCGACCTCATCCCCGTAGCACCGCTTCCGAACGAAGCTCCCTACCGCGTCAACCCCGAAGAAACCAAAGAAATTCGAAGGCAAGTAAAGCATCTCATAGACCATGGACATGTGCGTGAAAGTTTGAGCCCTTGTGCCGTACCGGTCATTCTTGTGCCAAAACGTGACGGTAGTTTTCGCATGTGCTCCGATTGTAGACCTATCAATGCTATCACCGTTCGTTATAGGTATCCAATTCCACACCTAGATGATATGCTAGATGAGCTTAGTGGTGCCACTATATTTTCGAAAATTGATCTTAAGAGTGGTTACTATCAAATCCGCATACAAGAGGGTGATGAATGGAAAACCGCATTCAAAACCTAGTTTGGTTTGTATGAGTGGTTAGTCATGCCTATGGGTCTCTCGGAAGCACCGGGCACTTTTATGCGCCTTATGCATCATGTCTTTCGTCCTTATATTGGTGAGTTTGTTGTGGTTTACTTTGATGACATTCTTGTGTTTAGCAAATCTATCAAAGAGCATGTCACCCATGTCCGCACCGTTTTGCAAACTCTTCAAAAAGAGCGCCTCTATGCTAATATGGAGAAATGCCTTTTTGGTGTTGATAAGCTCGTTTTCTTGGGTTTTGTCATTTCTTCTAAGGGTGTTCATGTAGATGAGTCCAAGATCAATGCTATTAAGACTTGGCCGCAACCAACCAACTTGCATCAAGTGCGTAGTTTCCTTGGTCTTGCGGGTTTCTATCATCGTTTTGTGGAGGATTTTAGCACCATTGCTTCGCCTTTGCATGCTTTGAGCAAGAAGAATGCGCCGTTTATTTGGGGACCATCCCAAGATATCGCATTCAATGAGCTTAAGAATTTGCTTACTCATGCTACCGTGCTTGCTTTACCCAACTTCGACAAGCCTTTTGAGATTCATTGCGATGCTAGCGGTAATGGCATAGGAGGTGTGTTAACGCAAGAGAAGCGCCCCATAGCTTACTTTAGTGAGAGACTTTCCGGAGCGCAACTCAACTATCCCATCTATGACAAAGAGCTATATGCTTTAGTCCGTGTTTTACATGAATGGGAACATTACCTTCGTCCCCATGAGTTTATCATTCATACCGATCATGAGACTCTCAAGTATCTTAAGGGTCAAACTAAGTTGAACAAGCGTCATGCTAAATGGAGTGAATTCATTGAGTCTTTTCCCTATGTCATCAAGTACATCAAGGGTAAAGAAAACATCGTAGCGGATGCTCTTTCCCACATATGCATGCTAGTCACACAACTTGAGTTAGATGTCATTGGCTTCGAGCATATCAAAGAATTGTATGAGCATGATGAAACTTTTGCCACTCCTTATGCCAAGTGTTTGTCAAACACATCTTGGGAACGCTATTACATCAAAGACGGCTATCTTATGAGAGCTAACAAACTTTGCATCCCCAAGTCGTCCCTTGGTTTGTTGCTTTTGCAGGAATCACATGGAGGAGGCTTAATGGGACATTTCGGACGCGACAAGACATTCGCCACGCTCTCGAAGAGCTACTTTTGGCCAAAGATGTTTTGGGACGTCAATCACTTCACCAACCGATGTTCGACATACCGCAAAGCTAAGTCCAAAGCTCAATCTCATGGCCTCTATATGCCTCTTCCGATTCCACAACAACCATGGGAAGACATTAGCATGGACTTTGTACTTGGTTTGCCTAGAACTCGCAATGGGAAAGATTCTATATTTGTCGTTGTGGACCGTTTCTCCAAAATGGCACATTTTATTCCTTGTCACAAGATAGACGATGCTTCACATGTTGCCAATCTCTTTTGTAGGTAAATATTGCGTTTCCATGGTGTGCCAAAGACAATTGTCTCGGACCGCGACGTCAAGTTCCTTAGCTACTTTTGGAAGACCCTATGCGCCAAGCTCGGAATCAAGCTACTCTTCTCCACGGCGTACAATCCTCAAACCGACGGCCAAACGGAGGTGACAAACCGCACACTCTCCGCTCTACTTCGAGTACTCATCAACAAGAACATCAAGGAGTGGGAGGAGTGCCTACCTATCACCGAGTTCGCCTACAACCGAGCAAGACACTCAACAACCGGCAAGTCTCCTTTCAAGGTCATTTACGGATTCAACCCATTGTCACCATTGGACATTCTTCCTCTACCACTCCAAGAGCGCATCAATTTGGACGCAAGTGCGCGTGTGACACATCTCAAGAAGATGCATGAAGATACAAGAAACACCATCGAGCGCCATGTTCAACGCCTTGCGACCAAGCTCAACTTCAACAAGCAACCTATGGTCTTCAACATTGGTGATCGAGTGTGGCTACACCTTCGCAAGGGCCGCTTCCCACAAGAACGCAAATCCAAGCTTCGACCACGAGCGGATGGACCCTTCAAGGTGCTTGCACGCTACAATGACAACGCATACAAGATCGACCTCCCGCACGACAAGTACAACATGAGCGACATCTTCAACGTCAAAGATCTCTCTCCCTTCCATGGTGATGAAGAATTTGATCCGAGGACGGATCTTCCCCAAGGGAGGGGAGATGATGCGGAGCATCCCAAGGTCATCCCCATGGACCTACCATTGTCTCATCAAGTGCCTAGTGGACCCATGACTCTATCACGTGCAAGAGCTCTTGAAACTGAGGTGACATCTCTCCTCTCACAATTCCACTTCGATGCACATGAAGCATGGCTACTACCTCATATGGATACTTTGTGCATACTCAGGTACAATGAAGAATCTAAGGAGCAAGGACAAGAAGAAGAGGAAGATGGATGAGAAGACGGAGAAGAAGGAGGGCTGAAGGAAAAGTCCCAGCCACCAGACGACCGGCCGGGACCGGACGTCCGGCGCCTGAAGCATTAGCCGAGCCCCAGCGAGCGGACGTCCGGTCCAGATAAAAGACGACCGGTGCCCCGGCACCCAAAGCAAACGAGCGGAAGTCCGGTCCGGACCGGACGACCGGCGCACCGGCACCCGAACCAACATCAGCGGAAGCCCGACGTTTCCGCACGTCCGGCACCCCCATCACAGAGCCAAACCAGCGGACATCTAGAGGACACTGGACGACCGGCCGCTCCTGAGACTCCGGACGACCGGCCACCAGCGGACGTCCGGTACCTGGCTGCGTCCAGATTCGGGCCCGAGGCCCATGTACCCCTACTTTTCCCCCCATTTGCACTTAGACTATAAATAGACCTCTCCCACCTCCTTTCTAGGGTTAGCAAATGTTTAGCTCATATTTGTGAGAGAGCTTTGCTCATCCACTTGGTTACCTTCTCCTCGGAGATTCGAGCCTCCACCGGAGAAGATCCCCCAAGCGGATTCGAGACCTCCTTGCGGAGAAGATCATAAATACCCCCTCTTGGGCGGCCCCATCAAGACCTCCTCACGGAGAAGAACCGGTTACCGTGTATCGTCCTTAGTTGTCCGTGGATTCGTGTATCGTCCTATGTACTCGAGGATCTAGCCCATGTGTGACTTATTCGTGTCGGTTTAGTGATTTCCTCTTGTGTTTTCCCCTCCGTTCTTTCCAGTGTTCTTCGTGATTTCCCCGGGATCCGCTCCTTTCATGAAAGATCGGGCGATTAGGGTCTCTACCCTACATCAAAGGGTGAGAGTGCGTATAATCCATGGACTCAACATTAGTCATAAAGAAGTCACATACTTATTGCAAAAATCTATTAGTCATCGAAACAAAGTACTACGCGCATGCTCCTAGGGGGATAGATTGGTAGGAAAAGACCATCGCTCGTCCCCGACCGCCACGCATAAGTAAGACAATCAATAAATACCTCATGCTCCAACTTCGTTACATAACGGTTCACCATACGTGCATGCTATGGGAATCACCAACTTCAACACAAATATTTCTACAATCCACAACAACCCACTAGCATGACTCTAATATCACCATCTTTATATCGCAAAACTATTGGAGGGAATCAAACATATCATATTCAGTGATCTACAAGTTTTATGTAGGATTTTATGACTAACCATGTGAATGACCAATTCCTGTCATCTCTCTAAATAGATATAAGTGAAGCAAGAGAGTTTAATTCTTTCTACAAAATAAATGCCCATGCTCTAACAAATATAAGTGAAGCAAAAGAGCATTCTACAAATGGCGGTTTTCTAAGTCAAGGGAAACAGGCAATCCAAACCTCAAATGATATAAGTGAAGCACATGAAGCATTCTATAAAGCCATACTCAAAAGATATAAGTGAAGTGCAATGAGCATTCTATAGATCAACCAAGGACTATCTCATACCAGCATGGTGCATAAAATAAAGGTGAAAACTAAATGCAAAAGACGCTCCGAGATTTACACATATCATGTGACGAATAAAAATATAGCTCAAAGTAAAATTACCGATGATCGTTAGAAGAAAGAGGGGATGCCTTCCGGGGCATCCCCAAGCTTGGTTGCTTGGGAGTCCTTGAATATTTCCTTGGGGTGCCTCGGGCATCCCCAAGCTTAGGCTCTTGCCACTCCTTATTCCTTCATCCATCGTGATCTCTCCCAAAACTTGAAAACTTCAATCACACAAAACTTAACAAAAAGTTCAGTAAGATCCGTTAGTATAATAAAGCAAATCACTACTCTAAGTACTGTTGAAAACCAATTAATATTTTGTTTTTGCATTGTACCTACTGTAATATAACTTTTCCATGGCTTAATCCACTGATAGAAATTGATAGTTTCATCAAAACAAGCAAACTATGCATCAAAAATAGAATCTGTCTTAAATAGGACAGTCTGTAGTAATCTGAACATTGAACACACTTCTGGTACTCCAAAAATTCACAAAAAAATTAGGAAAAATTAACAATTTGTATAGAAAGACAGTTCAAAAAGTTTCAGATCCGTTTGACATTCCAGTAAAAAATGTAAAATCGCGCACTACAGCCAAAGTTTCTGTCTTGCACCGCACAAACCAACAAGCAATGTAAACATCCTAAAGGCAAATCTTGGCACATTATTTTTATTCTACAATGGAATTGTACAAGGGGATAATTATTTTTGTTGAAAAGTATCTGTAATCAAGATTCACAAAGTTTCCGTGAGCACGAACAAGGTTCAAGGAGCTCCCCCACTTCACAATGCTTGTCTCTCTCACTTTCACTTTCCTTTTTGAAAATTTTTGGGTTCCCCTCTTTATTTTTTTGTTTTTAAACTATATAAAAGCACTCAACAGAAATAAATGACTCTCTAAAACTTCTGGGTTGTCTCCCTGGCAGCTCTTTCTTTAAAGCCATTAAGCTAGGCATAAGGTGCTCAAGTAATAAATCCACCTGAATCCCAGGGTATATCAAAGCCAATTTTAATTAACAATGATTTGTGATTTAGTAGTGAGCACAAAGCAACATATATCATGTAATGACGAAGTCTAACTCTCTTCCTATGCATCGGCATGTCATAAAAGAACAATTCATGCACACATAGTAAAGGCCAATGCATAGTATAAATAGTTTCTTGCAATTTTATCATATTGGAAACATGGAGAGGCGGAGATGTAGTTCCTCTCTCATAATAATTGCAAGTAGGAGTAGCAAGCACATGCATATTATATCTACCAACATCATCATGTGTAGTAGTGAAACGCAACCCATCAATATAATCCTTAATAAGGGCAAACTTCTCCAATATAGTGTAGTCGGGAGAATTCAAATAGATAATAGGACTATCATGCAAGGGTGCAATAGCAAAAATTCATGTTTAACTTAAGGAACTATAGCAAGTTCATCTCCATAAGCATAATTCATATTGGCATCTTGGCCACAAGCATAGCAAGCATCATCAAAAAGGGATATTTCGAAAGAATCAATGGGCTCATAACAATCATCATAGCAATCATCCTTCGGTAAGCACGAAGGGAAATTAAACAATGTATGAGTTGAAGAGTTACTCTCATTAGAAGGTGGGCACGGGTAGCTAATCCGCTCTTCCTCCTTTTGTTCTTCGCTCTCCTCATCATATTTTTCATCTAATGAGCTCACAGTTTGATCAATTTCTTCTTCCATAGACTCCTGCAAAATATTAGTCTCTTCTCGGACAGCGGAGACTTTCTCAATAAATTCATCAATATCATAATTGTATTTATAATTCTCATAGCAATATTTAAGGATAGCTAAATTTTCAGGCCTATAAACTGAATCATCAAAATCTTCAAACTCTTTAAACAAAGATTAAATTTCATAAGCACCCATAAAAGCAACGAATTCTTCTATTTGTTCCACATCATAATAATCATATATACCATTAGCATAAGAAGCCAAGGTTTCATCATCATTAAATTCACATGGAAAGGGAAGGTGTGGAGCCTTCATCCTAGAGCAACAAGTATAATCATATCTCAAGCATAGTTGCGGAGCATACCAATGCGACATATAAATTTGATCCCATAATAGTTTCCCTTTTTGTGTGAAGCGATAATCCCTAAAGTATCCATGTTGATCCAACATCACCCCCATTATAAAGTTGAATGGGGTTTTCTCAGGATTATCAAAGTAGTACATAATATCTTTCACATAATGAGCATTGAGGGTTTTAGGAGGTTCCCCGTTTCCATGAGTAGCAAGTAAACCTAATTGTTTTTGGTATTTCGTGTTCCATATCCATAACTAAAGATAGAGAACAACTTAGAACAACAAATAAAAATTACTTAGTGATAAAGCAAACAAGCACACACGAGAATATTCACCCCACGCCACAACTCCCCGGCAACGGCGCTAGAAAAAGGTCGTGATAACCCACAAGTATAGGGGATCAATTCTAGCCTCTTTCGATAAGTAAGAGTGTCGAACCCAACGAGGAGCAAAAGGTAGAACAAATATTCCCTCAAGTTCTATTAACCACCGATACAACTCTATGCACGCTTAACGTTCGCTTTACCTAGAACAAGTATGAAACTAGAAGTACTTTGTAGGTGTTGTTGGATAGGTTTCCAAGATAATAAAGTGCACGTAAATAGAATGTAGGCGCTGTTTAGATGAAGACGCAACTAAGTTAGTTTTATTAGATAGATTTTTGTCACGAGAAAGTTATTTGTCCCTAGGCAATCGATAACTAGACCGGTAATCATTATTGCAAGTTTATTTGAGGGAGAGGCATAAGCTAACATACTTTCTCTTCTTGGATCATATGCACTTATGATTGGAACTCTAGCAAGCATCCGCAACTACTAAAGATCATTAAGGTAAAACCCAAACATAGCATTAAAGTATCAAGTCCTCTTTATTCTCATACGCAAACAACCTACTTACTCGGGTCTGTGTTTCTATCACTCACGCCACCCACCATAAGCAAATCATGAACATATTGCAAAACCTACAGCGGGGATCCCTCACACTTGCGAGACACAGAGAGCACCATAGGACATCACCAATAATAAAATATGCAACTCAAACCAATCACGATCATCAGTTAACCCATAGGACAAAACGGATCTACTCAAACATCATAGGATAGCCATACATCATTGGGAAATAATATATAGCATTGAGCACCATGTTTAAGTAGAGATTACAGAGGGTAAAAGATGGGTTACACCGCTGCATAGAGGGGGGAAGAGTTCGTGGAGATGTTGGTGAAGATGGCGGAGGTGTTGGTGTGATTGCGGTGATGATGATGGCCCCGGCGGTGTTTCGGCGCCACCGCAAGAGAGCCCCCCCTCCTTCTTCTTCTTCCTTGACCTTCTCCCTAGATGGGAGAAGGGTTTCCCCTCTAGTCCATGGCCTCCATGGCGGCGGAGGGGCGAGAGCCCCTCCGAGATTGGATTTGTCTCTCTGTCTCTCCTTGTTTCTGCGTTGGCTGATTGTGCCCTTTCACCCTTTCTTAAATTCTCGGAGATCTGTAACTCCGATTGGGCTGAATTTGGACACGATTTTTATCCGGATATTGGATTTCTTGCGGTGAAAGAAGGGCACAAACCGCCTTACGGGGTGGCCATGAGGGCCCAAGGCGCGCCTGACCCCCTGGGGCGCCCCCTGCCTCGTGCCCCCCTTGGGCATCGTCTCGCGTTGATTCTTCTTCACAAAAATCACATATATTCCAAAAACAATCTCCGTCAGTTTTTATCCCGTTTGGACTCCGTTTGTAACACCCCGGATGTAATTTACCCAATATGTAATCCAACTCTTGCCGTTTCTGGCGTTAAGTTATTTTATTTTCTCGGGTTCGGGTTTTTGTCTCCGTGTGTTGTTATCGTTGTCATGCATCTCATATCATGTCATCATGTGCATTGCATTTGCATACGTGTTCATCTCATGCATTCGAGCATTTTCCCCGTTGCCCGTTTTGCATTCCGGCGCTCTGTTCTCCTCCGGTGGTCATTTCTACCTTTCTTTCGTGTGTGGGGATTAAAAATTTCCGGATTGGACCGCGACTTGCCAAGCAGCCTTGGTTTACTAGGTAGACCGCCTGTCAAGTTTCGTACCATTTGGACTTCGTTTGATGCTCCAACGGTTAACCGAGGGACCGAAAAGGCCTCGTGTGTGTTGCAGCCCAACACCCCTCCATTTTGGCCCAAAACCCTCTCCATCATGTAGAGCGTTCGATCACGATCGCGTGGCCGAAAACCGCACCTCATTTGGACACTCCTAGCTCCCTCTAAGCCTATATATACACCACCCTCCCAAAATTCACGGATCCCCTTCGTCCAAACCCTAGATCCACCCTCTCCGCGCGGCCGGACACGTCTGCCGGCCGCCGGACACGTCCGCCGCCGCCCGCAGCCAATCGGCGCGCGCCACGTGGCCCCGGCCACCGCCACCGCCGTCGGCCCGTCCCGTCCCAGGGCGGGCCCTCTCCACTCGGCCAGCCGGGCCGCGCCCCGCCTCCCGCGCGCCGCCACCCGCCTCCTCGCGCCGCCGTGCTCCCGCTCGCCGGCCGCCGCACCTCCTCGCCGCCGGAGCCCGCGGTAGCAAATCCGGCGAGCTCCAGTTGCCGCCCCCGCTGTGCCCTTGCCACCCGACGCCGCGGCCGCGCCGCCGCACGCCCGGCGAGCCCCAGCCTTCCTCCTCCCTCCTCGATGCCGGCACAAATGACTCCGGCGTCGGCCTCTCCGGCAAAACTCGGAATACGCGCCACCGCTACAGTGCCATCTAGATCCAGATCCGGATCGGGTTGACTTTTTGCCCGAAACCCTAATATTTTGGCTATGTTCATCGCATCGTAACTTTGCATCTGTAGCTCCATTTTGGGCATATAGCATATCAAAATGTTCATCTCAGAGAGCACATCATTTCATCTCATGGCATCATTTTCATTTGAGTTCATCTTGATGCCCGAAATGCTGTTAGAAGAATGCTATTTGAGATAATTGTCAGATATGCTGCTCCAATTAGAGATTTGTCATTTTTGCCATGATTATTGTGTGCATGATATGCCCCTGAGCTCTTCATGAGTTTTGTTATATGTTTTGCCATCTTTCTAGAGGTGCAACCCATGTATTTTTGTGATGTGTGTGGTGACTAGCACAAGATTGCAAAGTGGGGCATTCGTTAATGCTGATTTCAGGGACTTAGCATTTCCACTAAGTCCTTGGACTGTTTATCTCAATATGCCATGTGTTCATGTTGTTTCCTAGTGATCCATGCCTCTTTTGAGGATGATCAGCAAGGATGTTTTGTTAATCTTGTAGTTCTCTATCCATCCATGTCTTTGGTTGCAATTATGGAGCACCGTAGCTTGAGTCAATCAAGCTCTACTTTTGCCATTTCGTGAATCTGGGCAGATTGTCTACTTGTTAGCGATTTTGCCGAGGATGTTGTAGTTGATCCGTGCATGCTATGTTATTGTTCTTGCCATATGTAGCTTGTATTTTGTGTATTCTTGATGGGTGTATGATTAGATTGTCATGACTTGTTCTGTAGTGAGTGCATCGAGCTCGTAAACATGCCTACTTGATATCTGTTTTCAGCATGCTCCAGTTTTCACTAAGTCTGAGAACTGATTATGTTTTTGCCATGTTCACATGCTTGCAAATGTATTTTCTGATCCCTTTTGGCTCAAGGTCACTAAGGGACTTTTGTTTTCAGCATGCTCCGAATGCATTTTTGCCATGCTTGCTTGAACCTGTAAATGGATGAATTGGCCATAGCTCATTGCTAGTCGTTTGTTAAGCATCATGAGTGGATCCCTGCCATGTATTTTGTTGCCATGTTTGGGTGCTGTAGCATGTTCATCTTGTTGCTTTTAGATGGCTACTTGCTGTAAATCGCAGAACGTGGTCATATTTGAATTGCTTGCCATTTCCAAACCGTAACTCCGATTCCGGTGATCTTTATATCGTTTTCAAGTGGTTTCATCTCATCTTTCCAGTGCCACACTTGGTTTTCCAAGTTGAGGCCAGGTTCATTCATTCCTTGTCAAAACTTGCATATGCATCACATATCGCATTCCGCATAGCACACCATGTTTGCATCATATTGTTTGAGCTCTGCACGTGGTTGATTGTGTCCTTGTTGCTTGTTTGTCTTGTTTGAGTAGAGCCGGGAGACGAGTTTGCTAACGAGGAGCCCGTTGAGTTTGCTTTCGAGGATCCAGTCAACTCTGACAACTTTGCAGGCAAGATGATCATACCCTCGAAATCACTACTATCTTTGCTATGCTAGATGCTCGCTCTTTTGCTATGCCTATGCTACGATGCCTACCACTTGCTTATCATGCCCCCCCCAAATTGCCATGTCAAACCTCTAACCACCATGTCCTAGCAAACCGTTGATTGGCTATGTTACCGCTTTGCTCACCCCCTCTTATAGCGTTGCTAGTTGCAGGTGAAGGTTGGAGACCGTTCCTTGTTGGAACATTATTTACTTGTTGGGATATCATTATATTGCCTTGTTATCTTAATGCATCTATATACTTGGTAAAGGGTGGATGGCTCGGCCTCTCGCCTAGTGTTTTGTTCCACTCATGTCGCCCTAGTTTCCGTCATATCGGTGTTATGTTCCCGGATTTTGCGTTCCTTACGCGGTTGGGTTATAATGGGAACCCCTTGATAGTTCGCCTTGATTAAAGCTTTTCCAGCAATGCCCAACCTTGGTTTTACCATTTGCCACCTAGCCTCTTTTTCCCTTGGGTTTCCGGAGCCCGAGGGTCATCTTATTTAAACCCCCCCTTGGCCAGTGCTCCTCTGAGTGTTGGTCCGACTGAGCTGCCTGCGGGGCCACCTCAGGGAAAATTGAGGGTTGGTTTTACTCGTAGCTAGTCTCATCTGAGTGTGCCCTGAGAACGAGATATGTGCAGCTCCTATCGGGATTTGTCGGTACATTCGGGCGGTGTTGCTGGATTTGTTTTAACTTGTCGAAGTGTCTTGAAGAACCGAGATACCGAGTCTGATCGGAACGTCTCGGGAGGAGGTCTATTCCTTCGTTGACCGTGAGAGCTTGTCATGGGCTAAGTTGGGACACCCCTGCAGGGATTTGAACTTTCTAAAGTCGTGCCTGCGGTTATGGGCAGATGGGAATTTGTTGATGTCCGGTTGTAGATAACTTGAACCTTAACTTAATTAAAATGAATCAACTGTGTGAGTTACCATGATGGTCTCTTCTCGGCGGAGTCCGAGAAGTGAACACGGTGTTGGAGTAATGCTTGCCGCAGGATGCCCCCTAGTTACTCGCTCGCGCTTTGCCTCCTCTTCTCGCTCTCTTTTGCGAACAGGATATCCACCATATATACTAGTCGCTTGCTGCAGCTCCACATATTTTTCCTTGCCTTACATATTAAGCTTAAATAGTCTTGATCGCGAGGGTGCGAGATTGCTGAGTCCCTGTGGCTCACAGATTACTTCCAAACCAGATGCAGGGCCTGATGATTCCGTACCAGATGACGCGCTTGAGCTCAAGTGGGAGTTCGACGAGGACTCACGCCGATACTATGTGTCTTTCCCTGATGATCAGTAGTGGTGTCCAGTTGGGGTGATCGGGACCGTGTCGCATGTTGGGTTATCTTTTATTTTGGCGCCGTAGTCGGGCCATGAGTGTTTGAATGTTGTAATGCTATTTATGTACTTTGATTGACGTGGCGAGTGTAAGCCAACTATGTATCTCCCCTTTTATTATCTATATTACATGGGATGCTGTGATGATTGCCTAACTTGCGACATTGCTTTCAATGCGGTTATGCCTCTAAGTCGTGCCTCGACACGTGGGAGCTATAGCCGCATTGAGGGCGTTACAAGTTGGTATCAGAGCCTTCCCCGACCTTAGGAGCCCCCATTGCTTGATCGTTTTTAGCAGCCGTTGTTGAGTCTAGAAAAATGTTTTGAGTCATTTAGGAATTATATATCGGAGAGTTTAGGAATTCTTTTACTCCTGAGTCTCCTCATCGCTCTGGTAAGGCATCCTGACATAGAGTTTTGACTCTTCTCTTCTCACATTTCACTAAAAAAATTTTAGGATCACGCGGGTATCTTGGAATCGTTCCGATGGTTTTGTGACGAGAACATTGTTCTTGGTGCCTCCTGTCTTTAGGGGTTGTGGCAGTGTCCCGGGGAGTTGAGCTCCGAGGTGTTGTCGTCACAATTTTATCGTTGCAGTTCTGGAATACCTGAGTTTAGTACGCCGACATCAAAAATCTCTTTTATGCAGTTCGTTGGTGAGATAACCTCGACGCCACCCAGTACTGGGGCGGGAGTTCGGGAGTATCGCCATAACTTGTATAATGGATGCTTTTCGAAGGTTGAGGTAGATGGTTTCCGAAGTTTTTCTCGGTTATGTGTTGAAGGATGGATACAGCTAGATGTAGGATTTGCTAGATTTGGGTGAGATATTATGCTTCCCCTGTATCCCCAACACCTGATTGCATAACCGGAAAGGTTCGGGAGTTTCATAGGTGGGAATTCTTGTAGCTCTAGTTCTTCTTCCATGGATATTTGGTTTGAAATTGGGATTTATTACCGAGTATTCGTTCTTGATCCGTACCTTGTTGATTTATTTCTCTACCTAAATTCTAAGTGGCTTCTCAATTTATGGATCCGTACCTTGTTCATTTTGTTCGGATGTGAAGACTATATGTTGCAATTTTCTTTCCGCTTGATTCAGCTTCATTTTATCTGTCAATGTGCTAATGGTTGTCACCCTCTTCAGGATGGCTCCCACTAAGAGCACCAATCAGAATCAGAATCAGGATCCGCCACCACCTCCACCTCCTCCGGAGGCATGGCAAGCTGTGATGGCCGCAACCAATGCAAACACACAGTTGATCATGCAAATTCTTCAAGAGCGCAATCAAGCGAACCAAGGCAACCAAGGCAAAAATCAGAATCACTTTGCTACACTCAACCAGTTCCTTGCTAACGGGCCAAAGACTTTCAGCAATTGTGTTGAGGCAACTGATGCTGACGATTGGCTCATGGATCTGTGCAAGCATTTCGAGTGCAGTAACGTCAGGGCTAAGGACTTCGTCAAGTTCGCTTCCTTCCAACTCAAAGACCAAGCTGCAGAATGGTTCCAGCAGTACAAGGATTCCAGAGGAGGCCGTGTGATTACCTGGGATGAATTCCGTCAAGAATTCAAAGCTCATCATATCCCTCAAAGCGTGGTTGAAAGCAAGCATGAGGAATTCCGCAACCTGAAGCAAGGCTCTTTGTCTGTCTATGACTACAACAAGTTGTTTCAGAAGCTCGCCCGCTTTGCTAAGCAGGACGTCCCTGATGAGAAGAGCATGATATACCAGTTCAGGGGTGGTCTCAGAGAAGAAATCTAGCTAGCTCTTGTTCTCTTTGAGCCCTTGAGGTACGATGAGTTCTACAACATGGCATTGAAGCAAGAGGCTGCTCAACTGAGGTGTGATGCTTCCAAGAAGCGAGTTAGAGACACTACTCCTTCTTCCTCTACTCAAGTGGCCAAGCAGCAGAAGTATTGGCTTCCTCCTCCTCCGTTCCGTCAGCCGTATCAGAAGAGCAAAGGTGGCAGTGGATCTTCCCACCCACCCAACCCTGGCTTTCAGAACAAGACTTCGTCTCAAGCTCCAAGATCGAGTGCTCCGTATCATCGTCCGCTTTCAGAGGTCACGTGCAACAAGTGCCAATAGAAGGGTCACTATGCCAACAAGTGTTTCAACCAGAGGCGTCTCCCTCCTCCTCCTCATGTGAGATCGGCAAGTACAGCTGTGGTCAAGCATAACCCCAAGCACGCCAAGGTCACCTTGATGAACGCAGCTCTGGCAGAGGACTCGTCGGATGTCATCATGGGTAACCTTCTTGTTAACGATGTTCCCGCAAAAGTACTTTTTGACTCTGGTGCTTTGCATTCCTTCATGTCGTTTCCATTTGCATTAGAGAACAATTTTAGTACTAAGGCATTACCTAGAGCTATGCAAGTCGTCTCTCCGGCTAAGCGTCTGAGTTCTAGTATGATGGTTCCGGATATTTCTATCATGATGGGTGATTTCAAGTTTCTGGCTTCTCCAATGATCCTTGGTAACTTGGATACTGATCTTATTCTCGGAATGGATTGGCTTTCTAAGCACAAGGCGCATCTTGATTGTGCTGCCAGGCAGATTCAATTGACTCATTCGTTTGAGGATGTAATTGTCTTTGCCGCTCGTGATAATACTATCCGTCTGTTTTCTCTCAATGAGAAGGGTGAACTGGATGCCATATCGCAAATTCCAGTCGTTTGCGAATATCAAGACGTCTTTCCAGAAGAGCTGCCAGGAATGCCTCCGCACCGGCCAGTTGAATTCGTCATTGATCTTGAGCCTGGCACGGAACCGGTTTGCAAGCGTCCTTACAAGCTCGGACCTGAAGAGTTGAAGGAGCTGAAGAAGCAACTCGATATTCAAGAGAGAATGGGTCTCATCCGGCCTAGTTCTTCTCCGTGGGGTTGTGGTGTTCTTTTTGTGAAGAAGAAGGATGGAACGGACCGACTTTGTGTTGACTACCGTCCTTGAACAAGAAGACCATCAAGAACAAATACCCACTTCCCAACATCAACGAGCTGTTCGAACAACTCAAAGGTGCCCAGGTATTCTCCAAGCTTGATCTCCGTATGGGTTATCATCAGATTCGAATCTGTGAGCAAGATATTCCCAAGACGGCTTTCAGGACAAGCTATGGTTCATATGAATACACTGTCATGTCTTTTGGCCTCGTCAGCGCTCCTCCGACGTTCTCTCGCATGATGAACTTCATCTTCAACGCCTACACCAATGACTTCATTTTGGTCTATCTCGACGACATTCTGGTCTTTTCGAAGAACAAGGAAGATCATGCCAAGCACTTGCGTTTGGTACTCGATAAGCTGAGGGAACACCAGTTCTACGCCAAGTTCTCCAAGTGCGAATTTTGGCTCGATGAGGTTCTTTATCTTGGTCATATCATCTCTGCCAAGGGCATTGCGGTGAATCCTGAGAAGGTGTCTGCAATTGTGAATTGGGAACCACCTCAGAACGTGAAGCAATTCCGTAGCTTCCTCGGTCTCGCAAGCTACTGTCGAAGATTCGTTGAAAACTTTTCTAAGATCGCGAAGCCTCTCTCAAATCTTCTCCAGAAGCACGTCAAGTACGTTTGGTCTCCGGAGTGTGACATTGCTTTCAACACTTTGAAAGAGAAATTGGTCACCGCTCCAGTTCTGACTCCGCCTGATGAATCCAAGCCATATGAGGTCTTTTGTGATGCCTCTCTCCAAGGTCTCGGCGCAGTGTTGATGCAAGAGAAGAAAGTTGTGGCTTATACCTCTCGCCAGTTGAAGCCCAATGAGAAGAACTACCCCACTCATGACCTCGAGTTGGCGGTAGTTGTGCATGCTCTTTTGACTTGGAGACATCTCTTATTGGGAAGAAAAGTGGACATTTTCACTGATCACAAGAGTCTCAAGTACATCTTCACTCAGACTAATATCAACCTCAGGCAAACTCGATGGGTCGAAATGATTCAAGAGTATAATCCGAGTATCGAGTATACTCCAGGCAAGGCCAATTGTAATACGACTCACTATAGGGCGAATTCGAGCTCGGTACCCGGGGATCCTCTAGAGTCGACCTGCAGGCATGCAAGCTTTCCGCAAACTTAATCTGCAAGTTGTTCCTCAAGGTTTCCTCGCCAACCTTCAAGTCTCTCCTACCTTGGAAGACCAGATTCGCCAAGCCCAGCTTCTTGATGCTATGGTGAAGAAGGTGAAGATTGGGATTGCCAAGAGTCAACCCAAGTACAAGTGCTACCGCCTTGATGACAAGGACACTCTCTTCTTCGAGGATCGTATTGTTGTGCCCAAAGGTGACCTTCGTAAAGTGATCATGAATGAGGCCCACAATTCTCTCCTCTCCATCCACCCTGGGAGCACGAAGATGTATCAGGACCTCAAGCAGGCTTATTGGTGGACTCGAATGAAGCGCGAGATTGCTCAGTTCGTGAATGAATGTGATGTCTGCAGAAGAGTGAAGGCAGAACACCAAAGGCCAGCAGGTCTCCTCCAACCTCTTGCCATTCCAGAATGGAAGTTTGACCACATTGAGATGGACTTCGTGACTGGGTTTCCAAAGTCCAAGCGTGGCAATGATGCTATATTTGTTGTCATCGACAAACTCACTAAAGTGGCTCACTTTCTGCCTATCAAAGAGTCTATCACTGCAGCTTAATTGGCAGAGCTCTATACCTCTCGAATTGTCTCTCTGCACGGTATTCCACAAGTGATCTCTTCAGACCGTGGCAGCATCTTTACCTCCAAGTTTTGGGATTCTTTTCAGAAGGCCATGGGCACCAACATCCGCTTCAGCACAGCTTTCCATCCTCAAACTAGTGGTCAAGTCGAGCGTGTCAACCAGATTCTTGAAGATATGCTCAGGGCTTGTGTGATCTCCTTCGGCATGAAGTGGGAGGATTGTCTTCCATATGCTGAATTCTCCTACAACAACAGTTTTCAAGCAAGTTCGAGCAAGGCCCCATTTGAAATTCTGTATGGCAGGAAGTGTCGTACCCCTCTCAACTGGTCCGAAACCGGTGAACGTCAGCTTCTCGGAAATGACTTAATCACAGAGGCAGAGGAAATGTGTAAAGTCATTCGAGATAACCTCAAAGCAGCCCAATCCCGCCAGAAGAGCTATTATGATAGTAAGCATCGTGATTTGGCTTTCGAGATCGGAGATCATGTTTACCTCCGTGTCTCTCCTATGAAAGGTACTCGTCGCTTCGGTATCAAAGGGAAGCTTGCCCCTAGATACGTGGGACCTTTCAAGATCGTCAGCAAGAGAGGCGATCTCGCCTATCAACTCGAGCTTCCTTCAAACTTTGCAAATGTGCATGACGTGTTCCATGTCTCTCAGCTCTGAAAGTGCTTCAAGACTCCTGATCGCACCGTCAACTTCGAGGACATTGAGCTGCAAGAAGATCTCTCTTATCGTGAGCACCCCGTGGCTATTCTTGAAGAGACTGAATGCAAGACTCGCAACAAGTCAATCAAATTCCTCAAAGTCAAGTGGTCACACCATTCCGACCGTGAAGCTACTTGGGAACGCGAGGATCACCTTCGTTCTGAGTACCCGGCGTTCTTTCAGTCCTAGATCTCGGGACGAGATCCTTTCGTAGTGGTGGAGTGTTGTACCACCCCGGATGTAATTTACCCAATATGTAATCCAACTCTTGCCGTTTCCGGCGTTAAGTTATTTTATTTTCTCGGGTTTGGGTTTTTGTCTCCGTGTGTTGTTATCGTTGTCATGCATCTCATATCATGTCATCATGTGCATTGCATTTGCATATGTGTTCATCTCATGCATTCGAACATTTTCCCCGTTGTCCATTTTGCATTCCGGCGCTCCGTTCTCCTCCGGTGGTCATTTCTACCTTTCTTTCGTGTGTGGGGATTAAACATTTCCGGATTGGACCGAGACTTGCCAAGCGGCCTTGGTTTACTACCGGTAGACCGCCTGTCAAGTTTCGTACCATTTGGACTTCGTTTGATGCTCCAACGGTTAACCAAGGGACCGAAAGGGCCTCGTGTGTGTTGCAGCCCAACACCCCTCCATTTTGGCCCAAAACCCACCAAAACCCTCTCCATCATCTAGAGCATTCGATCACGATCGCGTGGCTGAAAACCGCACCTCATTTGGACACTCCTAGCTCCCTCTATGGCTATATATACACCACCCTCCCGAAATTCGCGGATCCCCTTCGTCCAAACCCTAGATCCACCCTCTCCGCGCGGCCAGACACGTCCGCCGCCGCCCGCAGCCAATCGGCGCGCGCCATGTGGCCCCGGCCACCACCGCCGCCATCGGCCCATCCCGGCCCAGGGCGGGCCCTCTCCACTCGGCCAGCCGGGCCGCGCCTTGCCTCCCGCGCACCGCCACCCGCCTCCTCGCGCCGCCGTGCTCCCGCTCGGTGGCTGCCGCACCTCCTCGCTGCCGGAGCCCGCGGTAGCAACTCCGGCGAACTCCGGTCGCCGCCCCCGCCGCGCCCTCGCCGCCCGAAGCCGCGGCCGCGCCGCCGCACGCCCGGCGAGCCCCGGCCTTCCTCCTCCCTCCTCGACGCCGGCACGAATGACTCCGGCGTCGGCCTCTCCGGCGAACCTCGGAATACGCGCCACCGCTACAGTGCCTTCTAGATCCAGATCCGGATCGGGTTGACTTTTTGCCCGAAACCCTAATATTTTGGCTATGTTCATCGCATCGTAACTTTGCATCCATAGCTCCGTTTTGGGCATATAGCATATCAAAATGTTCTTCTCAGAGAGCACATCATTTCATCTCATTGCATCATTTTCATTTGAGTTCATCTTGATGCCCGAAATGCTGTTAGAAGAATGCTATTTGAGATAATTGTCAGATCTGCTGCTCCAATTAGAGATTTGTCATTTTTGCCATGATTATTGTGTGCATGATATGCCCCTGAGCTCTTCATGAGTTTTGTTATATGTTTTGCCATCTTTCTAGAGGTGCAACCCATGTATTTTTGTGATGTGTGTGGTGACTAGCACAAGATTGCAAAGTGGGGCATTCGTTAATGCTGATTTCAGGGACTTAGCATTTCCACTAAGTCTTTGGACTGTTTATCTCAATATGCCATGTGTTCATGTTGTTTCCTAGTGATCCGTGCCTCTTTTGAGGATGATCAGCAAGGATGTTTTGTTAATCTTGTAGTGCTCTATCCATCCATGTCTTTGTTTGCAAGTATGGAGCACTGTAGCTTGAGTCAATCGAGCTCTACTTTTGCCATTTCGTGAATCTGGGTAGATTGTCTACTTGTTAGCGATTTTGCCGAGGATGTTGTAGTTGATCCGTGCATGCTATGTTATTGTTCTTGCCATATGTAGCTTGTATTTTGTGTATTCTTGATGGGTGTATGATTAGATTGTCATGACTTGTTCTTTAGTGAGTGCATCGAGCTCGTAAACATGCCTACTCGATATCTGTTTTCAGCATGCTCCAGTTTTCACTAAGTCTGAGAACTGATTATGTTTTTGCCATGTTCACATGCTTGCAAATGTATTTTCTGATCCCTTTTGGCTCAAGGTCACTAAGGGACTTTTGTTAAGCTCTTTGAGTAGCTCCATGCCGTGCTTTAGTTTTCCATGTTCAGGTCCTGTAGCATATGGTTTTCGTGCTCCAAAGAGTGCTATCTGATCTGAAATTCCAGACAAGTGTTAATTTCACCAAGTCTGAGATCTGTTTACCGAATGCATTTTTGCCATGCTTGCTTGAACCTGTAAATGGATGAATTGGCCATAGCTCATTGCTAGTATTTTGTTAAGCATCATGAGTGGATCCCTGCCATGTATTTTGTTGCCGTGTTTGGGTGCTGTAGCATGTTCATCTTGTTGCTTTTAGATGGCTACTTGCTGTAAATCGCAGAACGTGGTCATATTTGAATTGCTTGCCATTTCCAAACCGTAACTCCGATTCCAGTGATCTTTATATCGTTTTCAAGCGGTTTCATCTCATCTTTCCAGTGCCACACTTGGTTTTCCAAGTTGAGGCCAGGTTCATTCATTCCTTGTCAAAACTTGCATATGCATCACATATCGCATTCCGCATAGCACACCATGTTTGCATCATATTGTTTTGAGCTCTGCACGTGGTTGATTGTGTCCTTGTTGCTTGTTTGTCTTGTTTGAGTAGAGCCGGGAGACGAGTTTGCTAACGAGGAGCCCGTTGAGTTTGCTTTCGAGGATCCAGTCAACTCTGACAACTTTGCAGGCAAGATGATCATACCCTCGAAATCACTACTATCTTTGCTATGCTAGATGCTCGCTCTTTTGCTATGCCTATGCTACGATGCCTACCACTTGCTTATCATGCCCCCCCCCCCCAAATTGCCATGTCAAACCTCTAACCCACCATGTCCTAGCAAACTGTTGATTGGCTATGTTACCGCTTTGCTCACCCCCTCTTATAGCGTTGCTAGTTGCAGGTGAAGGTTGGAGACCGTTCCTTGTTGGAACATTATTTACTTGGTAAAGGGTGGAAGGCTCGGCCTCTCGCCTAGTGTTTTGTTCCACTCTTGCCGCCCTAGTTTCCGTCATATCGGTGTTATGTTCCCGGACTTTGCGTTCCTTACGCGGTTGGGTTATATTGGGAACCCCTTGATAGTTCGCCTTGATTAAAGCTTTTCCAGCAATGCCCAACCTTGGTTTTACCATTTGCCACCTAGCCTCTTTTTCCCTTGGGTTTCCGGAGCCCGAGGGTCATCTTATTTAAACCCCCCCTGGGCCAGTGCTTCTCTGAGTGTTGGTCCGACTGAGCTACCTGCGGGGCCACCTCGGGGAAAATTGAGGGTTGGTTTTACTCGTAGCTAGTCTCATCTGAGTATGCCCTGAGAACGAGATATGTGCAGCTCCTATCGGGATTTGTCGGCACATTCGGGCGGTGTTGCTGGATTTGTTTTAACTTGTCGAAGTGTCTTGAAGAACCGAGATACCGAGTCTGATCGGAACGTCTCGGGAGGAGGTCTATTCCTTCGTTGACCGTGAGAGCTTGTCATGGGCTAAGTTGGGACACCCCTGCAGGGATTTGAACTTTCGAAAGCCGTGCCAGGGGTTATGGGCAGATGGGAATTTGTTGATGTCCGGTTGTAGATAACTTGAACCTTAACTTAATTAAAATGAATCAACTGTGTGAGTTACCGTGATGGTCTCTTCTCGGCGGAGTCCGAGAAGTGAACACGGTGTTGGAGTAATGCTTGCCGCAGGATGCCCCCTAGTTACTCGCTCGCGCTTTGCCTCCTCTTCTCGCTCTCTTTTGCGAACAGGATATCCACCATATATACTAGTCGCTTGCTGCAGCTCCACATATTTTTCCTTGCCTTACCTATTAAGCTTAAATAGTCTTGATCGCCAGGGTGCGAGATTGCTGAGTCCCTGTGGCTCACAGATTACTTCCAAACCAGATGCAGGGCCTGATGATTCCGTACCAGATGACGCGCTTGAGCTCAAGTGGGAGTTCGACGAGGACTCACGCCGATACTACGTGTCTTTCCCTGATGATCAGTAGTGGTGTCCAGTTGGGGTGATTGGGACCTTGTCGCATGTTGGGTTATCTTTTATTTTGGCGCTGTAGTCAGGCCATGAGTGTTTGAATGTTGTAATGTTATTTATGTACTTTGATTGACGTGGCGAGTGTAAGCCAACTATGTATCTCCCCTTTTATTATGTATATTACATGGGATGTTGTGATGATTGCCTAACTTGCAACATTGCTTTCAATGCGGTTATGCCTCTAAGTTGTGCCTCGACACGTGGGAGCTATAGCCGCATCGAGGGCGTTACACCGTTTGATATGGATTTTCTGCAAAACAAAAAACATGCAACAAATAGGAACTGGCACTGGGCACTGGATCAATATGTTAGTCCCAAAAATAGTATAAAAAGTTTCCAAAAGTATATGAAAGTTGTATAATATTGGCATGGAACAATAAAAAATTATAGATACGACGGAGATGTATCAGGTGCGCATGAAGGTCTCTCTCCCCCTAGCTCACACTCTCGCAACAATTTCAAAGCCTAGCTCGCCGAACCCGAGGAACAAAGGACACAAGAGTTTATACTGGTTCGGGCCACCGTTGCGTTGTAATACCCTACTCCAGTGTGTTGTGGTGAATTGCCTTGTAGGCTGGGGATGAACAAGTACAAGGGAAGAACAGCCTCCTAAGGAGAGGTGTTCTTGAGCTCGATGAGCTTGGGTGGTTGGGGATGATCTCAATGATCCGCCATTTGCTATGGTGGTGGCTAGCCCTATTTATAGAGGCCTAGGTCCTCTCCCCAAATATTAGGCGGTAAGGGATCCCACAACGACCGATTTGAAGGGGGACTACGAGTACAAGTTATCCTGACAAATGGTGGTCTCGCCTGCCAAAGGCTCTGGTGGTGACGCCGTCGTGTGCTCCGTGATGACCTCCATCTTGTTGTCCTGCTGGTCTTGGTCCCGTTGCACCGATATGGAAACCTTTGTCTGACGCCTCGGGACTCCTCGCCTGCGCCTGCCTCTTTAGCACCAAAGAGGAATCTGGCACTCTGTGCCCGCTGGCGTCCACCTGGCCTTGGTCCTCATGGCTCACGTCACGGGAACCTCACGAGGTGCCCTTTGCCTTGATCTCTCCACTCCTCGCGAGCCAGCCTAGTGAGGCTGTCCCTGAGGAGGTCTTGTGTCGTCTGCCTCGCGAGGCTTGGCCCCTCGCGAGGGTCTTGAGCGTTGGTTGATGAAGATGGGCCATACCAGGCCACTGGTGGAGCCACGCCCTGGGCCATAGGTAGGCAAGTCTGGGTGCCCCCATTCCCAGGACGCCGACAATAGGATACAAGTGCCCTATTAGGACATGATTCCCTAATCCTATCTACACACCATACGACTCAGAGTTCAACTATAACCTACCTTGTACAATAATATTCAACACAACTCTAACAAACTCCATCTTGATGAATATTCTCCACCATCTTGGATTCATCGATGCGTCGAACCTCCATATACATTGGACTTGAGATATGCCCTGAGCACTGTTGCTACTCCCAAACTCCATGTGACTCCACCTGCAACTGTAGTCCCTTCTCGTATTTTTCATAGTTAACACTCGAGCAAAATTAAGTTCCCCATTACTCTACTTTGTAGTCCCAACTTCTGGAGTATCCGTTCAATGCCATTACACACCAACCACTATCCGTGTAAAAGTGAACTACTCACATATTGAACGCCAAATATAAGAGTTACCCGAACTCAACGTCATCGCTCTCCTTGACTACTTGTCTGAAACTTGTAGGAATTTCACCGTCACCCTGTGTCACCTTGAGTAAAATTCGAAGTTCTCTCACCCTTTTTCCGGATAAGCTCTGACATGTCCCATCACTATAGTACTTCGTCTCTTGTTGTCTTGTCATCCACACTTTTCCATGTGTACTGAACAACACAGAACAAAAGGTCATGTACTCTCTCAAGTTTTGACATGAAGACTTTCCGCCACATTCACAGATTCTCCATGGTCAACTCTTGTCCACCAACTAGCACCGATAGACCCAGTTACCAACTTAAATCCGGTACTCGCCAACACTTCTTCAGCACCCCTACACACTTTGTCTGACCACATGTCTCACCACTAGTGCCTTAGCCTGCCGCTATGTCCCGTGCTTACCGCATGCCTCGCCGCTATCACCGCGTCGAGCCTCTATTGTCCTGGTCGAGTCTCTAGGGCCGCGGACCCACCCCACTCAAACCCGTACGCAAAGAACCACTGATCATCATCAACCAATGCAGAGTATCACGTCTCTATCAGACCACCGGTACCTAGTCCAATCCACGTGTTTCTCGCTTTTCCACTGAAATAGGCTTCGACTCTCCATGCATTTATGCCGAGGCCCCTCCATCAGATAGAGTGAAGTCTTCCGCTAGACTCCATCTCGACCTTCAACATGACTCCATGTAGCTAGCCATGCTACCCCGCGCCCTGTCGACTTCAAGCTCTCATGTGTATACTGCCTTGAGTCAACCTCGCGCCATAGTCTTGTCGAAGCTGCACAAGCCCTCAGGCGTGCCCGACGTGTTTGCACGCCCTAGAAGTCAGCCACCATCAGCATCATGCTCATGTGTCATCATCACGAAAATCATTGTCGTCTTCTGTTTTGAGTGTCATCCACGTCGATCCATCAGACTACCCAGTCCGTCCCAACCGAAATTATCCGACTGCAACCATGGTCCACCCTGCGTCGTGTCCGCCCTACACATCTCCACGCCTTGCTTAACACCTTGTGTATGCATGATCCTGCCACAGTGCACTCCAGACTCCTGCTTCGAGCATTATACGCACGTCGCCAACCTTTTCACCTACACCATAGACCCTCACGCTACCATCCACATACACAACCTGTGTACAAAGAAATAAAACCAAAAATCCACCACATGAGCCTTCTTGTATACACTTATCCATGAAGATCAATGGAATAAACTCCCAACTCCATATGTGTTCCTATAGGCCATAGGTCTAGCTTTTCCAAACACATCTTCTGATGGATAGCACCAATCTCCATTGCATAGCTTTCTTTCTTTATTTTTCAACCAACAAATCTCACATGCATGCGCATCAACACACCACACGACCAGCAGCTCCCTTGACGAGCTTGGAGTTATTTACCCCAAACCACCACACTTGGGGATAGGGTAACAACTTGGTACCAAATCTGAGCCAGGTCACAAAAAACCACCAGTTCTAAGCCTAATCCTTAATGTGGAGCACTGACGGGCTGATTTGGCCACGAAAACAACAAAACTGATAGGTCGGTCCCACTTGTCGGGTCGACGTGGCGTGGGCTGATGGGCGCCGTTGGACGGAGGAAGACGACCATTGCCTTCCCTGTCTCTTAGGTCACCTGCCCACCAATTCCTCCAATATCCAATTCAGTTTCCTCCCGCGCGACTCATGGCGACCAGCTCTGGCGGTGGCGATGGCGGAGAAGGTCCCGACAGCGGTGGTTCCCATTCTTCCGGTGGCTGCCACCCGCAATGCGACCCCATTGGCATCTGCGACCTAGATTTGGACTCATCGGCCGGGGAAAAAGTTGTCCTGCCGCCACCGTCCCCATATGCGGAGGAGGCAGAGAAGGCTGCGGCACCGGCTGATTCATTGGGGGAGGAAGTACCCCCTTCGCTCCATATCCACCCAGGTAAATCTCAGTGCCAAAAAACCAGGGTTAGTTGTAGCAATACTACTTAGTTAGGATAATGTGGGTTAGTTCTAGGTGTGCTACCTAGTTTATGGTAGCTATTCTGTCTGCATTTACAAGTTGATTGTAGCAATATTATACTGTTTGATTGTAGCAATATCATTTGCAAGTTGCTATTTTTACTGCCTGAATTAAAGGGTAGCTATAATGTCTGCATTTTTCTGAATTAAATGATATTCAAAATGATGTTACTTTGTATTTTCTCTGAATTACTTAATGTATCATAGTTTTTACTGCATCTGTCATAGATCTTATTGCTGTGACTTTGTTTTATCTATGAATCTGTCATAGATTTTATTGTGGCACTGTACTAAAAATGCTATTATTTTGTTTTGTCTTCTGTAGGCCTGAGGAGCCATGGTCATTATATTTTCAGTTTCCTTCTAAAGATGCTGCAAAACAGTATGCCCTTGTGAAGATGTATGAGAGATACATCAGTTATGGCACTTTGCTTAATGTGATGATCAGACATGCATATGGAAGTGATGACAATATTTGCTACTTGAGGAAGGAAGGCATAGGGCTACAAGGGTTTTCTGTCATCAGAAACAACAATGAAGTAGATGAGATGATTAATCAATTTAAAACCAGCCAGACATTGTGTTTGTATGTTAAAGAGGGGAAGTTAAATATTAAGCAATTCCCAGTTCATAGAAATGCAGAAGATGAAGAAGTGGACCCAACTGAAACAATTGAAGATTTAAAAGTGGACCCACCAGTTGTATTTGTTGTTAATGAGTCAGGTGTTGTGCACAAAACAACAGATGATTATGTTGGCTCATCATATTTTGTTGGTACACAAGTAAGTGTAAATTATATGCCAATAAAAGCAGTTCCTCCACCATGTCAGTTACTTCTTGGGACACAGAATGACTCAATTGAGCCAGAGATGGCACATGCAGAGCAGAAAAATAATGCATTACAGCAGGTTAACACTCAATTTGGTGTTAATTATGCAGATTTCCAGTTTGATATAGATGAGGAGGAGCTTGCAGCAAATGAGGACACATATGATGTAGATGATGACTCAGTATTTGATGAAGATTTTGTAGCTCATGTGGACCTCCTAGATGCAGAAGAAGAAGAATCAGAGTCAATGGAGTATGAAGAAGAAGATAGTGGAGCCAAAGGAGAAGAACAGAGGAGGATAATGAATAGTGATTTGAAAGAAACAATTTCTGACATTAAGAGGAAAAGAGCTCAATACATGAGTAGTACACACTGTGAAGGGGACACAGACGCTGAAGATTTATATGACATAGACTTGGAGGAAGAGGGTGATGACTATCAAGAGATTGCAGTTCCTGAGCCTATTGAGAAGAAGGTAAAAAGGCATGGGCCTACAAGTAGGTCCCACTCTAGTGGTGCCAGAAGCATGAATGAGGAATGGTATACATCTTTAGAAGAGGATGATACATGCTTTCAAGCTGATGATGATGGCAATGAACCAATGTCCTTTGTAACCCCCTCTGGTAGAAGGAGCAGAGCTAGGAAAAGAACATCCTGGGTCTGGTATGATGAGCACAGGCTGCATCCACAACAGCAATTCCAGCTTAGGATTTGTTTCAGAGATGTTTACCAATTTAGAGAGGCTCTTGTGAATTTGGATGTCAAACAACTTAGAAGATAGAAATATCACAAACTGTAGTGATAGGATTATAGTGTGCTGTGATGGAGAGGGCTGTCAGTTCCACATGGTTGCTGCAAAGATCAGTAATGAGCCCACTTTCTGCATTAAGAAGATCATATTGGAGCACACATGTCCCACCCAATCTGAGAAGACAAGGATTAGCTCAAAGTGGCTTGGCAACAAAATGCTTGGAACTATCAGATCAGACCCCAACACTACTGTACCTGCTATAGTTGACAAGGCAAAGAGGCAGTTTGGTGTTGAGGTCCCCAAGATGATGGCATGGAGAGCAAAGAGGAAAGCAAAGGAGATTATGCTTGGAGATCACAATAGGCAATACAAGAGGCTGAGAGATTATTTGGAGACTATGAAAGCTACAAATCCTGGATCAAGATGCATTGTCAGTACCGTGAGTGAAAAAACAAGAGAAAATACAACCGCAGGACCAAGGTTTCATGGTATTTTTTTCTGTTTGAATGCATGTGTTCAGGGATTTTTGAATGGATGCATGCCATTCATAGGACTAGATGGTTGTTTCATTAAGTTCACTAGTGGGGCACAAATACTAACTGCTACTGGAAGGGATGCAAACGACAATATGTACCCCATAGCATTTGGAGTGGTTGGAGTTGAAGACACAACAAATTGGTCCTAGTTTTTGACTCAACTCACTGGTACGCGTCGGTGCTATACAAACGGTTTTTAACCCCTTTCCACGACGGCATTTGGAACCTTCGCCTAGTGAGTGATGACGATAGGGGGTCCTTCCCGCACGACCCAGAAACCGTCGGGGATATGACCTCCTGGCACACACGCTTGGCAAAATGAGGTCGTGTGCGACCGGTGAGCGCTCAAATACGGAAATACGTACATTAGAGCTAAAAATACAATTATACAGGCGAAATTGTTTCCGGTCGCAAGTACATCCCACACAGTCAGTCCCCGCCAAACGTTTACGTTTGTATGTACATCCCACATAGTTGCTCTAAGGAAAACGTTTCCGTTCACAGGTACATCACACACAATTTTCCCTATTAAATCATTTTTGATAGCGTTGTCATTGCAAATGATATTAACAATTTTATCGTTTGCGTTATTGAATGCATCACACACGGTGCATAGAAGAAACTGTGTGGCAAAGGCTGTCCATCACACATAGTTTTTATGGGGTAAACGTTTGAGCAAGGTGGCCTAACGTAAAGAGTTTTCAAGAGGATGTTGTGTGTGCAGTGGAGATTGATCGCACATGTAGTGGATCCTAGAAATGTTTCTGATCTCCACGTCTATCGCAGATGTTTCACTTTCGCAAACCATGTGTAGTGTAATCCCTAATTAATCCCTAATTTGAAAACCAACGTTTTGAATTTGAAAGTAGGCAATCACTTATTTCATATCAAACCATGTTTATTACAAATATAGGTTCAACCACCAATGCATAATTCGATGCACAGGTACATATACTAAAGAACTACAGAAGCGCCAAGTAAAGAATGATGAACCATAGTTGTACTAAAGACTATAAAGAGAGAGGCGAAAGACATTCTGGTTGCTGGAGAAGGTGAAGCGGAATGCCCATATTGTGCCCTCCTCCATGCGTATTGCGCACACGACTCTAGGCCAACCCCTTGTGATGGCTGCTCGTCCATCCTTCACTATCTTCATTACGACTTATCGATGCTCATTGTAGTCTGGATGAAATACTTTAACCTTCATTGCGTGTCCACCAATCATGTACTTTACGAGGTAATCTTGAGTGAACTGCTTCGGGAACCACTGCAAATGAAAAAGATTCAGACATTGTTGTCTAACAACTCATTATGGGAAGTAAAAAGAGAAGGCTGCAGAGTTTGTAGTTACCATCCTACAGCTCACTATTGTGTTGGATAGAGCATAAACAAATAATTTGCTTTCCACATTCGTATCTTTTTGCTAATAATCCTTATCATTTTCCTCACTTGATGCTTGTTCATGAATACCTCTTTTCCCCATACACAAATAGGGTCGATGCGTGGATCCTTGCCAAGGGCATATGTACCTACAAGCAACAAGTCAATATTAGAAGCTAAAAAGTGTCCAGGCCTGGATCTATATGCACTACATTATGGAACGACGGGGGGAGTACAAGCCGAGGGATGAAGCTAACCTCGGTGGAAAATGGTGGCCACTCCCGCTGTTATCCTACATATGTAGTGGAAAGGCATGATAAGTACAACAACCTTAACAACAAACAAATATAGCAAAGGTAAACAACATCATCTCCAAATGATAGCTTGAATGTGTTGGTTTCAGCATGCTGTTGAAGCAGATATAAAATGGAAGGCAATGTTACTGACAGCAGCTTAACAACCATCAAATATTGCAATTCAAACTGGTATTGTTGAAAATGAATAGAACGTAGGTAATGCTTAAACATCACACTGGATAAATGTGTAAAACTGAAATAAAGGACATGTGTTAACTACACCAGGAATAAATGGAACCAAATATAGCCGTTCAAACTGGTATTGATGTAGTTGAGCGGCACAGTTCCGACTTGCACATAATGAACAACACATTGAGAATGACTGAAATAAATAAGGCATAAATGACTAGTATAACAACCAAATATAGCCATTGAAAACTGGATAGAGTCTCACTGCAACCAACCTAACAAGCAAATACAAATAAACAGGGCATATGCTTGAAAACTAGACAAATGCTCACTTCAACCAACCTAACAAGCAGATACAGATAAACAAGGCATCTGCTTGATAACTGGACAAATGCTAAAAAAGCAACCTAAGAACCAAATATAGATAAACAAGGCATCTGCTTGATAACTGGACAAATGCTCACTGCAACCAAACTAAGAACCAAATACATATAAACAAGGAATCTGCTCGATAACTGAAAAAATGCTCGCTCCAACCAACCTAACAACCAAATACAGATAAACATGGCATCTACTCAGTATAAACAACCAAATATAGCCATTCATGAAACTGAAGTGGACAATTCATACTTAAACATCACATTGCCCTTTTAAACAATACATTTTTGCATAACTGAAATAATTAAACATGCCACAGTTAAAGCACCGCACGACAAATGCGACTACAACAAAGGGTACGGGTTGGCAAGCTAGAAAAGGTAAGGTTTGCTGATAGAATGTTGCCTCACATTTCATGGACGGGATCCTTCCAGTTGGAAGAGCACAGACCCATGGTGTGCTCTTTTGATGTCATAGATGGGCTGTTTTACCTTGGAAGAACCTTCGTGGGTGCCCTCCTCGTGGTCGTGGTCATGGTCGATGAGATCTGACTTGGCAATTGAGGATCCCAAGCCACCGTCGTAGAACATGTCCTTCAGAAATGACAAAATGGGCTCGGTGGCGTATAAAGCTCGCAAATCCTTGACCGCTTGGCGGAGGAGATCAGCGACAGGGCCGTCGAAGAGGTCAATGGCGGTTGAACCACAGGGGTTGGGGATGGACCACTTAACTTGTGACATGGCCTGGGTGAAGCCTTCGCTCTGGACGAGCTTGATGTCGTAGCCAGCTTTCCCGAGATACTGTAATACGCTAGCCCGCTGACATGAAGCCTTCGGCATGGCAACATAGTCAACGTCTTCGCCGGCTTCCGCGGCAACATGTTGCTCCGGGATCGACAGGTCAGGGCGAACGACGGCCACCTCGCCAACGTCCGTCGGAGAGGCCATGATAAACCTCTTCTTAGCGGAATGCTCGTCGGGCTCCCCGGGTTACGTGGTCGAGCTTAGGCTACGACATTCTGGAGCAGGGGATGTGGATCTGGCGGGGAGGGACACTGTAGGCCTCATATAAAAACTCAGGGGAGTGGGGCGAAGGTATGGGAATCGTTGGGTAACCTGAAGTTTATTATCTAAGCTAGGAGGAACGGGCAAACCGATAGGGGTTGGCGGCGGCTGCGAGCTAGGGTTTGAGGGGGGGAGGGGCGGTGGGGGATTGGGGAGGGGGTGTTTGAGGATACGCCGCGGCTACTAAATTTTTTAGTAATGGTGGGTGGAGATGGTGGTGGACGAGGGAGGGCGACGGTTCAAATGCCTCGGCTACTGCAATACTATAAGGTCGGTGCTGGAGGAGTGTGGGTGACGGTTGAAGTACGACGGCTACTAAAATTTGGGTAAAGGAATTGATGCGGGGCGGGAGTGCCCAAGATCGCGCACGGTCCAATAACAATATGCGTGTATGATAATAAGGAAAAGTGACGTGAAACCGCCGATTTTTTCAACGCTCAAGGTGGGTAGTTTGTTTTTATATTTCTAGCTAGCTGGTCTATCGCACACGGTTCGTCCTAATTTCCAAATAAACTTACCCACCTTTGTCTTGCACAGGTGGTGGTTTTACAACGCAGTTGCATCGCACATGGTTAAGCCAGTACCTCCACCCTTTGCTCGTGCTTGCGCGGTCGTGGTGATTTTACAACGCACTTGCATCGCACATGGTTGAGCCAGTACCTCCACCTTTGCTCGTGCTTGCGTAGGCATGGTGATTCACAATGCACTTGTATCGCACACGGTTAAGATATTATACTCGTGTCCGTTGAGCATCATCAGAGTCTTTACAGCAAAAAATAACATTAGAGAGGGTCAGAAGACAGCCACACCAGCATGTGGCCCAAATATATATGAGTGAAAAGGGTGGTCTGTGAGGTTCAAAATTCCAATGCACAACTTTGACCGCGTGGGCCCATGGTTGGGCGCGTCGTTGAAGATCGATGCGAGGGGCCAGAAGTCAAGAACCACACAGAAGTGGCCAAATATATGTAGGAATATTAGGGATGTTTAAAACTTTAAATACACAATGCATAACTTTGGTGGCACCTGCCTCGCAAACCCGAAAGCACCCTTCGATATATATATATAGTGACATAATGTTGTACCTAGCTAGGATGCTTGGCCCACCACCTCCCACTTCGTGTCAGCAGGGCGGATGCACGTAATGATCGATACTTTGGTCGTACATGCATGTCACCATGACCTACCATAATACGGACCAATGAATCTATCGTTTGGTCAAACGACAGCTATTGTTGTCGATAAACCGCTTGGGCCAATAGATTGAACCATCATAAAAATCGCACGAGAGGGACCACAAAACCAGCACCTCTTGCATGTGACCCAAAATGATGTATGTTGGGAAGGGGTGATGTGTGTTTTCAATATACAATAATGTACAATTTAGATGTGGTGCCTACCTCTCGATACAGACAACAACCATGAAGGCGAGGTAGTTAAGGACGAGATACACAGGGTATGATGTAGGTCGAACCCAGCAATCCGAGCATGTGGGAGGGAATCTTGACAATGCATGAGCTCGAGCTTTGGTTGAGCGACATCTGATGGTGACCGGCCCAAACAAGAACTAGGAGGATTCCATTCATGGCCAACACATACCCCTCATTATTGGTCAAAGGGATGATATATATACACTCGGGGAGCCCACAGATATGCGTGTCGTCACAAAAAACCACACAAGGGAGACGTGGTCGATCAGAAGACCCCGTATACACTGCATGTGGCTCAAAAATATGTATGGGTACAGTGGTGTGTGATGTGTTTAAATCCCAAATGCACAACTTCGATGGGCGAACAACTACATTACAAACTGAACACTGTAACCGACTTCAAGCCTGGTTCAATACGTACAATGTCAGTTTTCCAACTTCGAGGGGGGGGGGGGGGGGGGGGGGGGGGTCGTCCCACGCATACGCTGAAACTTTATTTCGTCTAGCATGGGACACATCTATATCTATACCCCTATATAGTGCGCGAATAACTTCGAAAGTCGGTCGTTGGATGAAGCCAATCCGACGGTACAGAGATGGAAAATCCAAGCACTACTGGCCGTTGGATATCATGTACATTCCACCAGATTCTGCCACATGTACAATCTAGAAGACTCCATGGTTGAACTTAAGCATAATGCACAAACCTCAAAACACAAGGACTTCTCCTTTGTTCTCTAGAATCTTCCATATATTAATTGCCCAAACTTTTTTTCTAAATGAATTGTCACTTTTTGATTTTTTACTTTATGCTTTACAATGCACAATTCCATGAATCTTAAAATATTTTTTTATAAAACTAATTGGTTTTAGATGAGATGAACTATAAGAATTAAACGAACATCTACATCATGCTTATATGACTCAAAGTTTACATGCCAAAGTGTGGTATTTATTCATAATTTGTTTACCAAATCTCATGCGTGCAATGCACGTGTACCTTACTAGTATCATAGGAAACCATCATGGTCAAACCCTTCTTGTTGTTGGGTCAAAGGGATAGATTGTGTGCCCCCCCTAATTGTCGGTAAATGATAGTATATATACCTCGGGGAGTCCACAGATATGTGCCACGTCTATAAGCCGCACAAGGGAGACATGCTCAAGAAGAACACCCTGCCCCCTATACCCCACATGCAACCTAAAAAAGGTTTATATAATCGCCATGACAGGTCAATTGAATCATTCTTTAATTTTTTAGAGCAAAAAATAACCCATAAAAATATAGTAGGTTTATATAATCACCATGGCAGGTCAAGTCAATCAATCTTCAATTTTTAGAGAAAAAAATAACCCATAAAAACATATCTACAAATTAGCAAAACAAGGATCTCAAGGTTTATATAATTGCCATGATAGGTCACTATAGAGATATATTATATCTCTATAATGATCGTGTCATGGCATTTAAATGAAGCTTGAGATATGCAACTTACCGCCGGGTCACCCATCCTTGGACTACTCCAGCCCGAGCACACTTAACTTCTGCATTCTATTCGACTAGGATAGCGGATGGGAAGCCGCCCCTTGCTGATAGGAATTGCCTCCATGCCATTAAGACTTTTCACGCTGGTCACCCTATGGGACCTACTCCCTCCTATCACACGCATTTGTGCTTTTAGAAACTGTGTGCGATATTTACATGGCCTGTGTGTCGTCGCTAGCCTTCAATGAGCACTGGCACTAGTAGTGGGAAAACGATGGGAGAAGAGGCGGGAAACTGATGAGAGGAATGGCGGGAAACAGTAGCCTGTTTAGAAAACGTAGTAGAGAAGGAAGCATGAGCTAGCACGACGCATGCGCACAGTGCTTACCCATGTACTGTGTGCTGTCAAAAGGGCTGAGGGCTTCCGTTGGATCTGGGAGCGTCCAACGGTGCACACGGACGATCCATGGGGTTTGGGTTCTGGCCAATCAGAACGCACGACTCAGATCACGCATGCAGTAGGGGGGAGGGGGGCATCGGCCACAGTTTGGCAGGCACACGGCTTTCGTGAGTGAACCATGTGCTATTTGAAAACATTTCGTGAGAATAATCTCGGTTTTTAAATCCCGGTAAATCCAAAACTCACCCGAAAATCGTGAAACCTGGCATGGTGTCACAACATGGCACATATATGTTGAGGAATTTTTTCGTCCATTTTGGCACAAGTTTTATTACAATCCTCTTACAAACCGGAGCTTCTCTCAAAGAAGCCTCGTGGTTCCAATAGGGAAACGTGTCCCCCTTGTGAGCGAAATGTAATCACTGCCTTTTTCGCATTATATTTTCTTCTACAGGCAACATGGAACGACATGATATCCGTGCTGAAATTTAAACTTATTCGGGGTTCGTTTGGCCTTTTTATACACTAATTGAGTTTCCTAGGCATTTAATGTCCATAATTCAAATCTGAACTTCAAATACATGCTCCAGTACACCAAAATGGCTAGAAAATTATACATGTGTCCTTTGGTGCATGTTTAGGTCCCATGCCAGGATGGGAATGAATTACAACCGTACACATGGTCTTTTTCCTGATGTTATTTTGATGCCATGTAAACTTGATGCTACATTGAGATCCATGATTATTTTGGGATACTTCAGTAAGGATGTTTTGAACATGTGGTTATGCTCTATCCATCCATGCCCCTGGTTGCAATTATGGAGTGCTCTAGCATGTCTTTTTATTGCTCTACTTTTGCTATAAAATCTTCCTGGCAGAATGTTAACATGTTAATCAATATTGCCATGGTTGTTGCTAGTGATCCATGCATGTTATGAACTTGCTCTTGCCATGTTTAGCTTCATGAGCATGTCATATTGCTGTTGGTATGCTTGTTTTTTCATGAAATTGTTTGTGATGAGTGGCATGAGCTCACAAAGTCACTATCACAAATCTGTTTATGCCATGCTCTGTTTTTATGCCAGTCTGGAACTGTTAATGAAACTTGCTATGTTTACATGGGTGCCATCATATCTTCTGTGCCTTTTTGGCTCATGTTCAGTAAGGGACTTTTGTTCTATGCATTTAGTAGAATCATGCCATGCCTTTGTTTGCTATGATATGTTCCTGTAGCATGTTGTTTGCTTGCTCTAAACATTGCTTCCTGATGTTGTTTTTGACATGTTAGTATTTCACTAAGTCTGTGAAGCTGATATCTTTTGCACTTTTGCCATGCTTGTTTGAACCTGTTCTAGTGTGGTTTAGCCGTAGCTCAGTGTTCATGTTTTGTCAAGCATCTCATGTACATCACTGCCATATGCTTTGTTGCTATGTTGGAGTGCAGTAGCTTTGTTTCTTGTTGCATTCTAAGTGCCATCGTGCTGTTAATCGCAGAATTGCGTCATTCTTGTTTTGCTTGCCATTTGCAAACCGTGCATCCGTTTCCGGTGATCTTTATATCGATTTCAACCAAAATCATATCATCTTTCCAGTGGCATACTTGGTTTTCCAAGTTGATGCCTTAATCATTTCTTTGTCTTCCGGAGCATGCATATGCATTGCATATCATGTCTTGCATATCATGTCATGTATTGCATCATGTTGCTTGTGCATTGCACCGCGATTGATTGTTGTTCCATTACTTGTGTTCTTGCCTTGGGTAGAGCCGAGATACAACTACGTGACTGAGGAACCTGTTGAGTACGCTAACGAGGATGAAGCTTTCGACAACTCTGAGAACTTTGCAGGCAAGATGACCATACCCTCGAAATCACTTCTATCTTTGCTATGCTAGTTGTTCGTTCTATCGCTATGTCGTTTTCGCGAGCCTGATCGTCATCTTTATTTTAACCCCCGGGCCAGTGGTCCTCTAAGTGTTGGTCCAAACTAGAGCCCCTTGCAGCGCCACCTCGGGGAAACTTGAGGGCTAGTTTTAGTTGTACGGATTGCTCATCCGGTGTGCCCTGAGAACGAGATATGTGCAGCTCCTATCGGGATTTGTCGGCATAGTCGGGTGGTCTTGCTGGTCTTGTTTTACCATTGTCGAAATGTCTTGTAACCGGGATTCTGAGACTGATCAAGTCTTCCCGGGAGAAGGAATATCCTTCGTTGACCGTGAGAGCTTGTGATGGGCTAAGTTGGGACACCCCTGCAGGGTATAAACTTTCGAGAGCCGTGCCCGCGGTTATGTGGCAGATGGGAATTTGTTAATATCCAGTTGTAGAGAGCTTGATACTTAACTTAATTAAAATGAATCAACCACGTGTGTAGCCATGATGGTCTCTTTTCGGCAGAGTCCGGGAAGTGAACACGGTCTTGTGTTATACTTGAACGTAAGTAGCTTCAGGATCACTTCTTGATCACTTCTAGCTTCTCTACCATTGCGTTGCTTCTCTTCTCGCTCTCATTTGCGTATGTTAGCCACCATATTTGCTTAGTGCTTGCTGCAGATCCACCTCACTACCCTTTCCTAGCCTTAAGCTTAAATAGTCTTGATCTCGCGGGTGTGAGATTTCTGAGTCCACGTGACTCACGGATACTTCCAAACAGTTGCAGGTGCCGAGGATACCAGTGCAGGTGATGCTACCGAACTCAAATGGGAGTTCGTCGAGGATTTGCATCGTTGCTATGTTTTGTTTCCCGATGACCAGTAGTGGAGCCCAATTGGGACGATCGGGGATCTAGCATTTGGGGTTGTCTTCCTTTATTTTGGTTCCGTAGTCGAACCTTTGATTATACTTTGGATGATGTATGAATTATTTATGTATTGTGTGAAGTGGCAATTGTAAGCTAACTCTTTATCCCTTTCTATTTTGTACATGGGATTGTGTGAAGATTACCCCTCTTGCGACAAAACTACCATGCGGCTATGCCTCTAAGTCGTGCCCCGACACGTGGGAGATATAGCCGCATTGTGGGTGTTACAAGTTGGTAATCAGAGCCATCCCCGACTTAGGAGCCCCCTTCTTGATCGAATCGCTGTCGTTGTTGAGTCTAGAACAAAATGTTTTGAGTCTTAGGATTATATATATCGGAGAGTAGGATTCTTTTTAATCTTCAGCCCCTTCATCGCTCTGGTGAGGCCTCCTGACATAGAAGTTTTGACTCTCCTCTCCTCAAATTTCACGAATTTTTTTTAGGATCACGCGGGTATCTTGGAATCGTTCCAATAGTTTTGTGACGAGAACATTGTTCTTGGTGCCTCCTGACATTTAGGGGTTGTGGCAGTGTCCCGAGGAGTGGACCTCCGAGGTGTTGTCATCACAATTTTATCGTTGCAGTTCTGGAATACCTGAGTTCACCGACATCGAAAATCTCTTTTATGCAGTTGTTGGTGAGATAACCTCGACGCCACCCAGTACTGGGGCGGGAGTTTGGGAGTATTGCCATAACTTGTATAACGGATGCTTTTCGAAGGTTGAGGTACATGATTTACGAAGGTTTCTTGGTTATGTGTTGAAGGATGGATACAACTGGATGTAGGATTTGTTAGTTTGGGTGAGATATTATGCTTCCCCTGTATCCCCAACACCTGATTGCATAACCAAAAAGTTTCGGGAGTTTTATAGGTGGGAATTCAAGTAGCTCTAGTATTTCTTCCATAGATATTTGGTTTGTGATTGGGTAATCCTTACCACTTATTTGTTCATATCTGTTGGGGATATAACTATTAGGTGTGACCCGCCCAGGAGGGGCCGGGTTATACCTATGGCGATTCATGAAGCCCAAGACAGTTCTAGAAGATGGCGGTTTAGTTAAAGGCCCAAGACCCAAAGGTGACTCAAGGCCCGTAGAGATAAACCACCATATGTACATAACTTGCATCGTAAGGCAGAATATTTTTAGACAGAGCCGGACACTGTTTATGAGCCGGCCGGGATTCTATGAGCCGCCGGGGCAGCCTCTGTATATAAAGGGACAACACGGTGGCGGTTCAGGGCAAGTAAGATCAGATCGAAAGCTAGGTCAAGCGGATTCGCTCCCTAGTAATCTAAACATAAGCAATACCACCTCAAACTGGATTAGACTTTTACCTTCACCGCAAGGGGCCGAACCAGTATTACCCTCGTGTCCTTTGTCCCGTTTTAACCCCTTTAAGCTTCCTAGTTGCGATGGCTCCATGATTAAGTCCTTCCACTATGACATCTTCCGTGACAATTCCACGACAGTTGGCACCCACCGTGGGGCCTGCACACGGTGGATTTGAGTTCTTGAAGGGCAGCTTCGAAGGGCTGAAGGGATACGTTGTGGGCCGGATGAACAAGAGTCGTCGCGGCAAGCTCTACATCGACGACGCAGGCTGGGGCCCCAACGCTGGCTCAATTGAGTACGATACCTGGTACCCTTCGGCGGAATCCACGTCTTCATCGGCCAAATCAGCGAGCCGGGCCCTAAGCCGGAGATCTACACCGACATCGTCGAGACGGCTCAGCGTGCGAGACCTGCCCAGACTCAGCTCGCCATGAAGCGTGCCTTCATGGGATGCATCCATGGAGGAGAATTTTCTGAAGGATCTATGTCTGGCGGTGAGACGGCCGTCTATTCTGATGGTGAGTCGTCCACAAGTGAGATGAATTCATTGTATCAATTGCAAGACGGTGGGCTCAGGGGCTGTTCCGATGGCAGCAGTATTCCAGACCCCTTTGAGCTGCCAAGCAGGGCAATGATCCTCATGACTGGCACGCAACCCGTTCGAAACTCTACGGCTACGGCAGCGATAATTTCCGGGTCAGTGGCGGCCGGGGCAGGAGGCCCTACGCGCCCGTCGGCTCAGGTACTGATGGATATCATGGATAGGATGATAGCCGTGTTAACTGCCGTGGTTAACCCAGCGGATCAGGCTCAAGATGATGTAGAAGTGGCACGGTTACGTGAGGAGGTAGCACAAGCCAAGGAAAACCTAGCAGCGGAGGACTTCAGGATGGCCGCAGAGCGGGCGGCTTTGGATGCTCGGGCTCAGCAGATTCAATCAGAGGCTTTCCAGCTTACGATGGATTTGAACGCATCAAATGAGGCCATGAGGAGAAGGCAGTAGAAAACTCAATCCCGTCTGCCTCTGACTTATGATCCTAGAAACCTCTTCCGCACACCTAGTGCAGGCTCCAGCAACTCGCCGGAGGTAAACCGGGTTGCAACACCCGGGGCAGGAACGTCGGTTCAACCACGGGTGGTGGAACCTCCTCATATGAATACTGCTTCACCTCATTATGTACCAACACCACCGGGTCATTATTCCAACCCTTTGGCAAACATGATCGCTGCGGCAACACGATTGGCGGCTTTCCCGGCGGAGGGCGACTCTCCGATGGCAATTGAAACACGAAGGGTCAGAGAACTTCTTCAGACGGCTTTGGTGCAGTAGGAGGCATATTCTTATAGTCGAGAGAGGATTCATTCGACCCCTCTCCCAAGCCGGAGCCCGAATTATTGCAGGCATATAGGTTCAGCAGCTGTTTCAAGCAACGCCAGGTGCCGTGACCAGCCGTGCGGGCATGACCTGGCGCGTGATGGAGCTCCTAACTTGGTTGACCAGGACAGGATTCGCCAAGAGGTTAAGCGGGCGGCTCAACAGGCAGCTGAGCAAGCGGCTCAGCGTGCGGCTTACCAGTCTTTTCCGGTTTATCTGACGACTTCTCTTGAAGCAGGAGTGACCACAAGGACTGGAGGTGTCCCTTGCTTGGTGCCGGCACTGTGTAATGAACGTTTTCCTAAGGATTTCAAGGGGCCTCGAAAGGTGCCTAATTACAAGGCCGATTTACAGCCCGGGGCGTGGATTGAAAGTTATGAGATGGCCATGGAACCGCTGGAGGTCAGTGACACTGCAATGGCCAAGTACTTCACCATGATGTTGGATGGGACGACCCGCACTTGGTTAAAGGGGCTGCCGCCTAATTCCATTGGTTCATGGGCAGAGTTAAAGGCCCGGTTTATTCAAAACTTCAAAGACACATGCAAGAAACCCATGTCAATTGTGGATTTGACTAATTGCAAGAAAGAGGAAGGTGAGTCCATGACCCATTGGGTGCACTGGGTCAAAGCCATAATACATTCATCTGATAAGATGGATGCCGGCTTTGCAGTCTTAATGTTGGAGAAAAATTGCCGTTTTACGCCTCTGAAGCAAAAGCTGGGGCAGCTCAAGTGCGATTGTAATGACATGGGCCACCTAATGGCGGCTCTAGTCAAGTACGCTAACTCTGATAGTACCAAGGATCCCGAGTCTGACGATGAGAAGACAGGGAAGGGAAAGAAGAACGGCAATGCCAAGGGTCATCAGCATAACCCGGCAAATCAATGAGGCAATAATAAGCATAAGGCTGACGGTAGCTCAGAGTTTGTGGCTAACACCAATGCACAGGGCAACAATCAACGACGTAAGGGGAGGCCACCTCCTCGGTCCGGCGGGTCAGGTCCCACTCTTGAACAGTTGTTAAATGAGCCCTGTCCAAGGCATGGTACTCAGCAGAAACCGACCACTCACCTATGGAAGGACTGTACGACCATGAAGGCTTTCAAGAATTCTAACATGTTCAACGGCAATCATGGGCCGGGCGGCGGCTTAGGTGGCGGCGGTTTTCATGGCCCGGGCGGCAGTTCAAATTCCAACTTTCAAGGCTCTCAAGGAAATCAAGGTGGCTATAATCAGCAATCTGGCCAGGGAGGTCAGCAGCAGCAGTCTGGATATCAGAGCAATCCAAAGCAGTTGAATAGTGGACAGTATCATGTGTTCACCACCAGTTTGTGCAGATGGGGCCAGAAGCTTCATAAGAGGGCTGTAAATGATGTTGATCCGGTAGTCCCTCGTTATTTGAGATGGTCTGAGCAGCCTATTCTATGGAGTAGGGAAGATCATCCTCCCCGGGTTGACAATCTGGGTCACCTAGCCTTGGTGGTGGCACCTCAGGTTGGCGGATATAAATTCACTAAGGTAGACGGAGGCAGTAGCATCAACATCCTCTATTATGAGACTTTTCGTCGCATGGGATTGACTGACAAAAATCTTAAGACGTCCAACACTGTTTTCCAGGAGTGGTGCCTGGTAAGTCGGCGTACCCAATGGGTAAGATTGAACTGGAAGTAGCCTTTGGAGATGAGCATGATTCTAGGGCCGAGAAGTTAACCTTTGAGGTGGTCAAAATCAAGAGCCCGTACCACGCCCTGTTTGGACGACCGGCTTATGCCAAGTTTATGGGACGACCGTGTTATGTTTATTGGCAGCTTAAAATGCCGGGTCATAAGGGCACCATCACAATGCATGGGAGTCGGAAGATAGCCTTGGAATGTGAGGAAGGTGATGCTGCTTACGCTGAATCTATTAGTGCAACAGAAGATTTGAAGTTCTACAAGGACAATGTTGACCCGGCGGACATGACGCCTTTGAAAAAGCTGACTACAGAACATGAGCCGGTGCTGAAGTTTAAATCAGCTAATGACACCAAGCTTGTCGATTTTGTTCCAGGTGACTCATCTAAGCAGTTCAGTATCAGTGCCTGGATCCCAAATAGGAAAGCGCGCTCATCAAGTTCATCCATGAGAAACGGGACATCTTTGCAAGGAAACCTTCTGACATGTCGGGTGTACCAAGAGAACTTGCTGAGCACACTCTCAATATTGATCCAAAATTTAAGCCGGTCAAGCAGTTTCTTCGACGGTTCAATGAGGAGAGGCACAAGGCCATTGGTGAGGAAGTGGCTTGGCTCTTGGCGGCCGGGTTCATTATTGAAGTTATTCATCCAGAATGGTTGGCTAACCCGGTGCTCGTGCTTAAAAAGAATGACACCTGGCGTATGTGTGTGGATTACACGGACTTAAACAAGGCTTGTCCGGCTGATCCATTCGCTCTCCCTTGTATTGATCAAATCATTGATGCTACAGCGGGTTGTGAGCGTTTGAGCTTTTTGGATGCTTATTCTGGTTATCATCAGATCAAGATGGCAGTTATGGACCAGGAGAAGACGGCTTTTATTACTCCGTTCGGATCCTTCTGCTATGTGTCAATGCCTTTTGGGCTTAAGAGTGCCCAGGCGACTTATCAGCGATGTGTGCAGAACTGTCTTCACAATCAGATTGGGCGCAATGTTCATGCTTATGTGGACGATATTGTGGTGAAGTCCAGAGAGAAGGAGACCTTGATAGATGATCTAAAGGAAACCTTTGATAACCTCCGGGTCTACAAGATGATGCTTAACCCGACCAATTGTGTTTTCGGAGTACCAGCGGGCAAGCTTTTGGGTTTTCTGGTTTCTAACAAAGGCATCGAGGCTAACCTGAAGAAGATCAAAGCAATCACATCTTTGGCTAAGCCAGCGTGCATCAATGATGTTCAGCATTTGGCGGGTCGTATTGCTGCTTTAAGCCGGTTCATAAGCCGGTTAGGCGAGAAGGCCATACCGCTGTATCAAATGATGAATAAGACAAATGATTTGGTCTGGAGTGATGCTGCTAACGCCGCCTTTGAAGATCTGAGGAGACAGCTCGCTGAGCCGTCGGTCCTTGCTGCTCCTATTGATAAGGAGCCATTATTGTTATATGTGGCTGCTAACACACGTGCTGTCAGTGTGGCCATGGTAGTAGAGCGCAAGGAGTCTGGCAAGGAATATCTGGTTCAACGGCCGGTTTACTACGTCAGTGAGGTGCTTATTTAGTCCAAATAGATATATCCACATTGGCATAAACTTGTATATGGGGTGTTCATGGCGAGCCGGAAGCTTAAGCAATATTTTCAGGGTCATCCCATCACTGTGGTTAGTTCTGCTCCTTTAGGAGATATCATTCAAAATAGAGAAGCCACAGGACGAGTTGCCAAGTGGGCCATTGGACTTGGGCCTCATGGCTTAAAGTATGTGTCACGCACTGCTATCAAGTCTCAAGCACTGGTGGACTTCATCAACGATTTGGAAGAGCTACAGATGCCCGAAGAGAAGCCGAACAACACATATTGGACTATTCATTTTGATGGGTCCAGGCAATTAGAGGGCTCGGGGGCTGGAGTTGTTTTAGCTTCCCCTCGAGGTGAGAAATTTTGTTATGTGCTACGGTTGATGTTTCCCTGTACTAACAATGCAGCTGAGTATGAGGCCTTGCTCCATGGTCTTCGGATGGGTAAGGAGATGAGCTTGAGCTGGGTAAGGTGCTTTGGCGACTCAGATTTGGTGGCTCAGCAAGTATCAGGCAAGTGGGATTCCAAAGATCCTCTCATGGCGGCTTATCGCCGTGAAGTTGATGCCTTTGCTAGACACTTCAAGGGTTACCAAGTGGAACACATTGATCGTAGAAAGAATGAAGCGACCGATGCTTTAAGCCGGCTGGGGTCTCAGCGTAAGCCGGTGCCACCTAACACTTTCTTAGATGTTCTGCATAACCCTTTTGTCAAATTACCTACGGAGGAAGACTTGGCTGTTCCAGACCCGGAAGCACAATTGGTGGCTGCTCTTCATGTCATCCCATATTGGACAGTGCCATATTTGGCTTATATGTCTCAGCGCGAGTTTCCTGAGGATGAAACCTTGGCTAGAAATATAACCCGACGGTCTAAATCAATGACAATTGCCAATGGTGAGTTGCATCATCGCAGTGTCACATGGGCATTTCAACGCTGTGTCTCTCCCAAGTAAGGTCAAGAAATTCTTTGTGAAATCCATGAAGGAGATTGTGGCCATCATGTCAGTTCAAAGTCCCTTGTAGCCAAAGCCTTCCGTCATGTTTTTTACTGCCTGACGGCTCACGCTGATGCGGAGGATCTGGTCAGTAGGTGTGATGGTTGTCAGAAATTCTCACGACGGGCACACGTGCCGGCTCAAGAATTGCGGATGATTCCAATTGCTTGGCCATTTGCGGTCTGGGGGCTGACATGGTTGGACCTTTCAAAAGATCCAAAGATAAAAAGACACACCTTCTGGTGGCAGTTGACAAATTCACAAAGTGGGTTGAGGCAGAGCCGGTTAGTAAGTGTGATGTCGCCACGGCGGTTCAATTCATGAAAAAGCTGATCTTTCGTTTTGGTTTTCCACACAGCATTATAACTGATAATGGTACTAATCTGTCCAAGGGTGCTATGGAGGAATTTTGCCAATGTGAGCATATCCGGCTTGATGTTTCATCAGTAGCTCACCCCCAATCCAATGGTCAAGCTGAAAGAGCCAATCAGGAAATCTTGAAAGGTCTCAAACCCTGGTTTATGGTTCCTTTACAACGGACGTCGGGTTGTTGGGTGGAGGAGTTACCCTCTATGATATGGAGTATCAATACTACCCCCAACAGGTCTACGGGTTATACGCCTTTCTTCATGGTTTACGGAGCACAAGCAGTCCTACCTAGTGACATCTGTCATGACTCGCCCCTCGTGGCGGCTTACGTTGAGACTGATAACGAGCAAGCCCGTCAGGATGCACTTGACCTGTTAGATGAAAAGCGTGACTTAGCAGCAGCCCGCTCGGTGATTTACCAACAGGACCTGCGCTGTTATCACAGCCGCCGAGTTAAGTCCAGAACCTTTCAAGAAGGTGACTTGGTGCTCCGGCTCATCCAGGATCAAACTGATGCACACAAGTTATCCCCACCTTGGGAAGGACCTTTTGTGGTCAGTAGGAACTTGAACAATGGGTCATACTACCTTATCGATATTCGAGAGCACAAAGACTCACATAAGTCGGAGGAAGAGACCCGTCGGCCGTGGAATATCGCTCATCTTCGACCTTACTATACTTGAGCCACTGGCTCTCATGATGTACATATTTTGATGTTGTATATATTATAATAAGTAATAAAGCAGGACCTCTGTCCTTTTCATCCTCAATAATCATATGTCTTCATCATGATAATTTCAAATGACCAATTGGGGGCTGATTGTGTTCAAATCCAGCTTAACCCTTTGGTCCGGCTCATGATCGTATTCGAATCTAGACGTTAAACCATATGATCATTTGGGTGCTTCCTGTTCAAACATAGGTCATATTCGAACCAAAGAGAACATAGCTATCGGTACCCTCTTGATCGGCACAATGCCTAACTCACTAGGGGGCTTCTTGATCGTATTCGAATCATAGCTTAACCCCTTTTGGGTCCGACTTTGATCGTATTCGAATTAGAGTCGTTAAAAATTCTCAAGGTCATTTGGGAGCTTCCTGTTCAAACATAGGTCGTATTTGAACCAAAGAGAACATAGCTGTCGGTACCCTCTTGATCGGCGCAATGCCAAAGCCACTTGGGGCTACATGATCATATTCGAATCCTAGCTTAACCCCTTTGTTCCGGTTTACTAATCGTATTCGAACAGAAGCCTGCAAATTTTTATTTTTACTTGGCTTACGTTTTTGAAAAACAATCTTTGTTTTTTATTCTGCGGCTTTTCGTCTAGATCTAAGTATAAGTATGGTTTCAATTTAACCTGGCTTGGGTTTTTGATGATAAATCGCCAGTGTATGACAATCATCATACATATGGAAGTGTTGGCTTCTAAAAGATTGGGTTATCACCCTTATTGTTTGGGTCACACGAACTGGCAGTGCAAATTCAAAATCACAGGTATGATATTGCCATTGTGTTTCAAAGTTAAAATTCATAACAGGCTTATCTGTGTCTCTTCTTTCAATATTAATGGTCGTATGTAAGATATTATGACCCACCCTGTGGTAAGACACCAATATAATTCAATATCATAGGAATGATACATTTCATGTTGATTATTCTTGCATCCAGCCTTAATTATACAGTTATGTTGGTTTCCATGGTTGTGTATTGGGCGTTATGACCCGTCCGGCGGTAAACCGCCAGGACAATTTTTATATATTGCATGTAGGAACAGATTCAACACTACTGATATTGTAACGGATGTAAAGCATATCTTCACATGACGGACAAAAGTGTTGTACGCAACACAATATGCACGATGGCATAAGCAGAACACGAAGTTTTAAGCTAGCCTATTACAAGGCGCTTGGAGCCCAAAAGGATAATACTGGTTTTACTTTCACACATAGCATATGATAAACTTGAGCCGGTTCATGAATCCTGGCCGGGTTGACTGGATGGTTGAGACTCATCCCTTGCATGTTCGTCCTACTCCACCGTTTGGAAATTGGGTTTGGACCAATCAAAGCCATGAAGGGCGACAAACTCAGCCTCATCATCAATCAGACCAGATGGGTCAATTTCAGGGGCGAAAGTGTGCTTGCGAATCAGCGGGATTAAGTCTATCACTTTATATGAAGGAGTGGACATCTTCTTATTTTCTGCATCAAAACCCGGCTGATACTTGGTGAGATTGGTTTCTTCAGCAATGATGGTGGCATGAGGACGAATCTCTTTCACACAGGCAGCAAAGTCTTCTTGGTCGAAGGGACTTCCTTCTTCCTTAAAGTTGGGGTACCCCTGGCTACGTCTGCCGGATCTAACTCTGGTACCTAGGCTTTGGAGCGGCTCAAAGCAGTTACGGCTCTTGCTCTCGGACAAGAACACTTGACTTCCTGAAACCTGGCAGGTAAGATGGACAGCTTCTTCAAGACATCACTCAACAAGTTTGGTCCTTGGTTCGCTAGGGAGATAATGGCAAGAGCCCGCTGAGCTCCAGTATACAATTTCCCCACAAGAGTGTAAACCGCCTTGAGCTTTATTAGACTATCTTGACTCAGATTGCTGCTCCAGGGACCTGTGAAGTTTTCCCAATGAGTTAAGTAGACGGCTTACATTATGGTGACAAATATAGACTTTTAGTAAGTAATAAGGTGATTTATCAAAGATTGCAGAAACCATCTGAGAAACACATTTCTTTAAACCGGTGAGTTCAGCGGTAACTTCTTTCAGAGCCGCCTCGGCCGTTTCAGCACGCTGCGTCAGGGCAGTCTTCTCATCAGCGCAAGCCTTTTTCTCTGCACTAAAACTAGTCTTCAGTTTCTCTGCTTCAGACACACTCAATTGGAGTTTGGATTCAGTTTTCTTTGTTTCAGTCTCCTGAGTCGACAGCCGGATCTTGGCTTCAGACAATTGGGATTCCAGTTCTGCGGTTGCAGTCTGTATACAGAATATGGTTGTTTAGTTTCATGGCAGATTATAAAAGCAAGTCCCAAGTGCTTTGCAAGCAATAACACTTGGCACTTGGGGGCTAATGTCTGTCAGTGCAATTTTTTTGTCAAAGGAATTGGATTTTTTCTAGAAGTCCCAAGTGCTTTGCAAGCAAGACCACTTGGCACTTGGGGGCTAATGCATTTTGCTATTTTTCCTACCAAAGGTAAGCCGAATATGTTATTGATACCCTCAGCTGGCTCGTAAGGATATCTGGTCAAAGTATTTGTCTCTTCCATATTGGCTAATAGGACCGGCTCATTCATACTGATTAAACCGGCCCTTAGGGACTACACATGCAAATTGAAAAATTATCAGCATCTAGTTTGGTTGTAAGCCGGGAATCAAAAGGAGTCTAAGGCAAAAGCCTATAAGTCTATTAAAAGTCTACACATTATTCACTCTTATCAGACTCCGCAGACTTGGGGGCTGCCTGGGTACATAACTTATATAAACCGGAGAACATACCTCATATTTTTGATACATCTGTTTGACCATTTCAATCTCTGAATCACGACTGGAGTTGACTTGGCTAAGATAGCCAGATAGTACTTCACCAATACTCATATGAGTGTAGTGGGAGACATCAAACCTCACTTTCTGCCTCTCCATGACTTCTTGCTTTGCGGAGTGTCTTGCCAGCACAGTCGGATTACCCGGTTCAACGAATCTGGTACCAGTGATTAAAACATCATTGCCGTAAGTCTCTGGCGGGTTAGCTGAGCTTGAGGTTCAGTAGTGGATGGATTAAGAACGGTTTCGTCAACAGACGGCTCAAGAAGATTTGATTGAACATTGATAGCAGGGTCTTCTGGTGCTTTAGTTTGTTCCGGGGCAAGAGTCGGCTGCACCAGTTCAGCGGCTTTTGGATCCTCAGCCGGTTTTACCACCATTGCTTTCTTGGGCTTTGCTTGACCACTAAGAAGAATTTGATGAGTCATTATAACGATACGGGCATAAAGGTGCAGAAGAAGGATAATTATCTTTACCCGGGGCGGTCTTAAAAGCCGTCAGCTGAGTTTGTGAAGAATCACTAGAGGAGGAACGAGCAATCTCCTGCAAAAGTGGAATTATAGTTGAGTGACTTATAAAAGTGACTTGTTCATCAGAGTTAAGATTTAAAAGAACCTCATTTTGGCGTTTTCGAGGGGTTTTCGGTAAGCCGGAGGATAACCCATCGTCTCCACTGGTCCGGGTCTGACGACGGCTCTCATGTTGTTGTTGTTTCAAAAGAAAATGAGGATCTAAATAAGCCAAGGGGTGTGAAAACCTTACTTCCCGGGTTACCCACCGAAGTTTCTGCCTTGGTAAAGGTTCTGAGTCAGAGGAAATAATAGTTACCTTGTCTTCAACCGCCTGGCTGGCCCCCGTGTCCTCCTGATAATAGTCAGTGTCAATAAGGTTGTTAAAAAGCAGGCCAAGAGAGTCAAGGGCTACCTCCAACTCAGAGATGTCATCCAACTTGAATAAGTCAGAAGTAGTTGTGTTCTTCTTAGATTTCCTGGCATTTTTCTTGGTGGCTATTGCAGCGGCTCTAGCTTTTTTGGCAGCCTCATGATCATATCTGGCCTTCCAAAAGTCAGATTTAGCCTGTAGAAACATAGCATGTTGAAATTCATGCAAATACTTAACTGCCGAGGAAAAAGGAGTCAAGAGGATTTACCTTTGGTTCCAGGTTAAGTTCGCACAAAGGATTCAACCCTACTTTGCTGGAGTCTTCATATTTGCTGTTGACGAGGGTGGTCGCCATTTCAACAATGGCTTCTTCGGTCAGACGTAGGGAGCTATGACGTAATGGATCGTCTGTTCCTCCGGTATAGTTGCACATCAAGTCAGATCGGCGGCTCAGAGGGATGATCCGCCATGCGATCAAACAGCGGATCAAGTCAACTCCAGTTAAGCCATTTCCCAGCAAGGCTTGAACCTTTTGATTTTTGGGACAAGTTTCTTGCGTTCAGCAGCAGAAAGTTTATAAGGGAGTAAATATTTAGCGTTAAGACGCTCAGCGCGATAACCCGACATTGGTTTTTCATCAGCCGGCAACGTGTCTTTGCAATAGAACCAGGTTTGGTTCCAGTCATTGGGATGGCTTGGCAAGACTACTAGAGGAAAGACATCATCCCGTCTGCGTTGAATCGAAATCCCACCAAGTTCCAAGCTGGGGCCATTGGTGTACTCATTCTGGTGGTTGAAATAGAAGTATTCTCTGAAGAGTTCAATAGTAGGTTCTTTTTGAAGATAAACCTCGCAGAAAACTTGGAAGTTACAGATGTTTGATATGGAATTGGGTCTAATGACTTGCGGTTGAAGCTTGAAAAAATGTAGAACATCTCTAAAGAATTTTGAGCCGGGCGACGAAAAGCCCCGGTTCGTATGACCAGTAAAGATGATGATTTCACCATCCTTTGGCTGAGGTCTTTCTTCGGCCAGGTCAAGCGCGCAATAAGACATGACACTCTTCTCTGGTAAATATCCGACATTGAAAAAATCCTTTAGAGTATCCTCAGTGACTGTGGAAGTGATCCAGCTGCAAAATGTTGTCGTCTTCGGCGGCATGGCGAAAAGACAATCTAAATCTTATGGATGTGTGATGATTTACTTTGGAATTCGTTGATTCATCCTTGTTCAAATGTTTATTGTGAAGACTACATGTTGCAATTTGGATCCATTGATTCAGCTTGTCTATCTGTCTTTCAAGATTCTAACGGATGTCAACCTCTCCAGGATGGCTCCTCCAACGCGTCAGAATCCGGACCACAATGATGGGGATCGGTCGAACCCTCCGCCACCACCTCCATCTCCGGAGGCATGGCAAGTAGGCATGGCAGCCACCAACACCAACACTCAGATGCTTTTGCAAGTCTTGCAAGAGCGCAACCAAGGTCAAGGCAACTAAGGAAATCAAGGCGAAGGCAACAATCAGCCTCAATTTTCTACCCTCAACCAGTTCCTTGCAAACCAGTCGAAGTCTTTCAGCAAATGTGTCGAGGCCACAAATGCCGACGATTGGCTCGTGGACATCTGCAAGCATTTTGAATGTAGCAATGTCAGGCCTGAGGACTTTGTCAAGTTTGCTTCGTTTGAACTCAAGGACCAAGCTGCTGAGTGGTTTCAACAATACAGAGATTCCAGAGGAGGTCGTGTGATTACCTGGGATGATTTCTGCCGAGACTTCAAAGCTCATCACATTCCACCAAGTGTGGCTGAGAGCAAGCGTGAGGAGTTCCGCAATCTCAAGCATGGCAGCATGTCCGTGTACCAATACAATATCCAGTTTCAGAAACTTGCTCGCTTCGCTAAAAAAAGATGTTCCTGATGAAAAGAGTATGATCTCTCAATTCAGAGGTGGCCTCAGAGAAGATCCGCAGTTAGCTCTCGTGCTTCTTGAGCCGACTAAGTTTGATCAATTCTATAACATGGCACTAAAGCAAGAAGCGGCTCAGCTCAAGTGTGAGGCTTCTAAGAAGAGAGTCAGGGATGTAGTTCAATATTCTTCTTCATCACAAGTGGCAGCTAAGCAACAGAAGTTCTAGTTGCCTCCTCCTCCGTTTCGCCAGCCCTACCAGCAGAAGAGCATAGGTAGCATGCATCTTCCCCCCCACCCAACCCAGTCTATCAGAACAAAGCTCAGTCTCAAACTCCAAGGTCAAGTGCTCCTTATCATCGTCCGCTCTTAGAGGTTACTTGCAACAAGTGTCAGCAAAAAAGGGCACTATGCAAACAAGTACTACAACCAGAGGCGCCTTCTGCCTCCTCCTCCTGTGAGAACTTCAAGCAATGCAGTGGTCAAGCATAATTCCAACGTTGCAAAGGTGAACATGATGAACGCAGATCAAGCAGAGGATTCTGCGAAAGTGATCATGGGTAATTTTCCTATTAACGACTTTCCTGCAAAAGTCTTATTCGATTCTGGTGCATCGCATTCTTTCATTTCAAGACCTTTTGTGCCTATGCATGATTTGGTTACTCAGGTATTGCCGAGACCTTTGTGTTGGGGAACATAGTAATTTCAAAAAATTCCCTACGCACACGCAAGATCATGGTGATGCATAGCAACGAGAAGGAAGAGTATCGTCCACGTACCCTCGTAGACCATAAGCGGAAGCGTTATGAGAACGCGGTTGATGTAGTCGTACGTCTTCATGATCCGACCGATCCAAGTATCGAACGTACGACACCTCTGAGTTCAGCACACGTTCAGCTCAAAGATGTCCCACGAACTTCGATCCAGCAGAGCTTCGAGGGAGAGTTCCGTCAGCACGACGGCGTGTTGACGGTGATGTTGTTGCTACCGACGCAGGGCTTAGGCTAAGCACCGCTACGATATGATCGAGGTGGATTATGGTGGAGGGGGGCACCGCACATGGCTAAGGGATTAATGATCAACTTGTGTGTCCTGGGATGCCCCCTGCCCCCGTATATAAAGGAGCAAGGGAGGAGGAGGCCGGCCCTAGGAGGGGTGCGCCAAGGGAGTAGGATTCCTACTTCTAGTAGGAGTAGGTTTCCTCCTTTCCTAGTCCAACTAGGAGAAGGGGGGAAAGGAGGGAGCGGGAGAAGGAAAGGAGAGGGGGGCCGCACCCCAAACCCCTTATCCAATTCGGACTGGGCTTGGGAGGGGCGCGCGCCACCTCTTGGCTGCTGCCTCTCCTTCCCACTAAAGCCCAATAAGGCCCAACACTTCATCCTCGTATTCCCGTAACTCCTTGGTACTCCGAAAAATACCCGAATCACTCGGAACCTTTCCGATGTCCGAATATAGTCATCCAATATATTGATCTTTACGTCTCGACCATTTCGAGACTCCTCGTCATATCCCCGATCTCATCCGGGACTCCTAACTACCTTAGGTACATCAAAACACATAAAATCTTAATACAAATCATCACCGAACTTTAAGCGTGCGGACCCTATGGGTTCGAGAACTATGTAGATATGACCGAGACACGTCTCCGGTCAATAACCAATAGCGGAATCTGGATGCTCATATTGGCTCCCACATATTCTACGAAGATCTTTATCGGTCAAATCGCATAACAACATACGTTGTTCCCTTTGTCATCGGTATGTTACTTGCCCGAGATTCGATCATTGGTATGTCTCTTTACTCGTTCCATAATGCATCATCCCACAACTAACTCATTAGTCACATTGCTTGCAAGGCTTATGGTGATGTGCATTACCGATAGGGCCTAGAGATACCTCTCCGACAATCAGAGTGACGAATCCTAATCTCGAAATGTGCCAACTCAACAAGTACCTTTGGAGACACCTGTAGAGCACCTTTATAATCACCCAGTTACGTTGTGACGTTTCGTAGCACACAAAGTGTTCCTCCGGTCAACGGGAGTTGCATAATCTCATAGTCATAGGAACACGTATAAGTCATGAAGAAAGCAATAACAACATACTAAACGATCAAGTGCTATGCTAACGGAATTGATCAAGTCAATCACATCATTCTCCTAATGATGTGATCCCATTAATCAAATGACAACTCATGTGTATGGTTAGGAAACTTAACCATCTTTGATTAACGAACTCGTCAAGTTGAGGCATACTAGTGACACTATGTTTGTCTATGCATTCACACATGTATTATGTTTCCGGTTAATACAATTCTAGCATGAATAATAAACATTTATCATGAAATAAGGAAATAAATAATAACTTTATTATTGCCTCTTGGGCATATTTACTTCAGTCTCCCACTTGCACTAGAGTCAATAATCTAGTTCACATCGCCGTGTGATTTAACACCGATAGTTCACATCACCATGTGCTTAACACCCATAGTTCACATCGTCATGTGACCAACACCCAAAGGGTTTACCAGAGTCAATAATCTAGTTCACATTGCTATGTGATTAACACCCAAAGTGTACTAAGGTGTGATCATGTTTTGCTTGTGAGAGAAGTTTAGTCTACGGGTCTGCCACATTCAGATCCGTATGTATTTTGCAAATTTATATGTCAATAATGCTCTGCACGGAGCTACTCTAGCTAATTGCTCCCATTTTCAAAATGTATCTAGATTGGGACTTAGAGTCATCTGGATCAGTGTCAAAATTTGCATCGATGTAACCCTTTACGACGAACCTTTGGTCACCTCCATAATCGAGAAACATATCCTTATTCCACTAAGGATAATTTTGACCATTGTCCAGTGATCTACTCCTAGATCACTATTGTACTCCCTTGCTAAAGTCAGTGTAGGGTATACAATATATCTAGTACACAGCATGACATATTTTATAGAAACTATGGCTGAGGCATAGGGAATGACTTTCATTCTCTTTCTATCTTCTACCGTGGTCGGGCTTTGAGTCTTACTCAATTTCACACCTTGTAACACAGGTAAGAACTCTTTCTTTGACTATTCCATTTTGAACTACTTCAAAATCTTGTCAAGGTATGTACTCGTTGAAAAAACTTATCAAGCGTCTTGATCTATCTCTATACATCTTGATGCTCAATATGTAAGTAGCTTCACCGAGGTCTTTATTTGAAAAACTCCTTTCAAATACTCCTTTATGCTTTCCAGAAAATTCTACATTATTTCTGATCAACAATATGTCATTCACATATATTTATCAAAAATACTGTAGTGCTCCCACTCACTTTCTTGTAAATACAGGCTTCACCACAAGTCTATATAAAACTATATGCTTTGATCAACTCATCAAAGCTTATATTCCAACTCTGAGATGCTTGCACCAGTCCATAGATGGATCACTGGAGCTTGCACATTTTGTTAGCACCTTTAGGATCGACAAAACCTTATGGTTGCATCATATACAACTCTTCTTTAAGAAATCCATTAAGGAATGTAGTTTCGACATCCATTTGCCCTATTTAATAAAATGTGGCAATTTGCTAACATGATTCGGACAGACTTAAAGCATCCCTACGAGTGAGAAAATCTCATCGTAGTCAACACCTTGAGCTTTGTCAAAACCTTTTTCGACAAGTCTAGCTTTGTAGATAGTAACACTACTATCAGCGTCCGTCTTCCTCTTGAAGATTCATTTATTCTCTATGGCTTGCCAATCATCGGGCAAGTCAACCAAAGTCCACACTTTATTCTCATACATGGATCGCATCTCAGATTTCATGGCCTCAAGCCATTTCGCGGAATCTGGGCTCATCATTGCTTCCTCATAGTTCGTAGGTTCGTCATGGTCAATTAACATGACCTCCAGAATAGGATTACCGTACCACTCTGGTGTGGATCTCACTCCGGTTGACCTACGAGGTTCAGTAGTAACTTGATCTGAAGTTAGATGATCATCATCATTAGCTTCCTCACTAATTGGTGTAGGAGTCACAGAAACAGATTTATGTGATGAACTACTTTCCAATAATGGAGCAGGTACAGTTACCTCATCAAGTTCTACTTTCCTCCCACTCACTTCTTTTGAGAGAAACTCCTTCTCTAGAAAGGATCCATTCTCAACAACAAATATCTTGCCTTCGGATCTGTGATAGAAGGTGTACCCAACAGTTACTTTTGGGTATCCTATGAAGACACACTTCTCCGACTTGGGTTTGAGCTTATCAAGATGAAACTTTTTCACATAAGCATCGCAACCCCAAACTTTAAGAAACGACAGCTTAGGTTTCTTGCTAAACCACAGTTCATACAGTGTCGTCTCAACGGATTTACGTGGTGCCCTTTTTAATGTGAATGCAGCTGCCTCTAATGCATAACCCCAAAACGATAGTGGTAAATCGGTAAGAGACATCATAGATTGCACTATATCAAATAAAGTATGGTTATGACGTTCGGACACACCATTACGCTGTGGTGTTCCAGGTGGCATGAGTTTGTGAAACTATTCCACATTGTTTTAATTGAAAACCAAACTCGTAACTCAAATATTTGCCTCTGCGATCAGATCGTAGAAACTTTATTTTCTTGTTACGATGATTTTCCACTTCACTCTGAAATTCTTTAAACTTTTCAAATTTTTCAGACTTATGTTTATTCAAGTGGATATACCCATATCTGCTCAAATTATCTGTGAAGGTCAGAAAATATCAATACCTGCTGTCGGTGTCAAAACCGGCGGATCTCGGTTAGGGGGTCCCGAACTGTGAGTCTAGGATCGATGGTAACAGGAGAAGGGGGACACGATGTTTACCCAGGTTCGGGCCCTTTCTATGGAGGTAATACCCTACGTCCTTATTGATTGATCTTGATGTGTTACAAGAGTTGATCTACCACGAGATCGTAATGTCTAAACCCTAAAAGCCTAGCCTGTATGACTATGGTAATGAATATATCCTTTCCGGACTAACCCCTCCAGTTTATATAAACACCGGAGGGGGGAATCTAGGGTTACATAGAGTCGGTTACATAAGAAGGAATCTTCATAGTTGGTCGCCAAGCTTGCCTTCCACACCATGGAGAGTCCAATCCGGACACAGGTACAGTCTTCGGCCTTCATGTCTTCACAGCCCATCAGTCCGGCCCAATGGATAACAGGCCGGACGCCCGAGGACCCCTTAGTCCAGGACTCCCTCAGTAGCCCCCGAACAAGTCTTCAATAGCGAGGTGTTCGGCACACAAATTGTCTTCGACATTGCAAGGCGGGTTCCTACTTTACTGATCTTCAAGTGATGTATTTGGCCAACGGCTCAATGTCGCTCCCCTCGGCTTCCGTGCGTTAAATAACTTCCCCTCCCACGTGTCAAGCGAAGGTGGAAGGTCAGGGTATTTTTGTAGATAACACCCCGTCCATGCAAGGAAGAGCACCTATTAAAGAGATTGGATCCTAGATCCATTCGGCACCACGCAGAGGAAATCCCCAGAAACTGCTTAGGAGAAACCATTCCAGCATGGCTAGCGCCCCCAGCTCCTCCACCCGTTCCGGCCCAGAGAAAGGCCAGTGGGAGAAGTGTTCAGTGTCCCACAGTCAATTGACAAAGCTACAGACGCAAGGATTTCTTCCCCCCGCAGATCTAGTTCCTGTTCGAGCGGGGCTAGATTCCTTCAATGACGAGATTCAGGCAGAGGACTTCCCCAATCCATCCGGGGAGGAGAGAGTATGTTTCGTCCCCTACCTGCTAAGGGGCGTTGGATTTCCCATTCATCTGTTCCTCCAAGGGCTTCTGGAATACTATGGCCTCCAGCTGCACAAATTCACCCCTACCTCCATTCTGCACATTGCGGGTTACGTCACCTTATGTGAACTATTCCTGGGCATCGAGGCTCATTTCGAGCTATGGAGGAAGTTGTTCTGTCTTGTCCCGCGTAATCACGAGGGGTCAATATTTGAAGTGGGCGGAGCCGAAGTATGGCGTATCGCTTATACCGGATATCTGTCTGGCACACCAAGGAAGGCATCCGAAGTATGGCCTTCCGAATGGTTCTATATTGAGGACGTCGCGCTTCCCAACCCAGTTCGAAAGGGTCTCCCTGAATTTGCGAGCGTTCCGCCGAAGAAATGCCACAGTTGGCGTCCTCGGAGTCTTAAAGAGGATGACAGCGCGGAAGTTTGCCAGCTTATGAGCAAGACAAAGACGCTCGCTCAGTCCGGACTCACAATAATCGAGGTAATGGTGATCTCCGTAGTGCATGGGGTTCATCTCCTACAATACATAGGGCTGCCCATGTGGCACTATAATGGAGATGATAACGCCTCCTGCTATGGCCGAAAGGATCCGGATACCCCCGCCGCTCTGGCCAAAATATTGGCCTAGCTGTTTAAAGGGGAGGAAGAGGAGTTCCTTTGCATTAAGCACAGAGATGGATATTCTATGTATGATCCTCCCAGTTGGGTAAGCTTCAACCCCTCTATTCCACTCATTCCCCTCCCGGATTGCTTTTGATGAATTTCAAGTCTGTTTATGATAGCACTGGCGGAATGTCACTGAAGGACTTCGTAGTCCTGCCCCACAGCCGAAGATCCACAACCGGGAGCTAGATCCTGGGTTCGAAGAGGATCCGGATATATTCGTGGTGCTTGCGGGGGGAGTGTTTTACCAGACAAGCTATGACAGCACAGAAGTGGACATCACCGCTGACTATCCTAGCCTTCTTCCTGCTTCACATGTAAATAATTAAGAAACACCTTCTCTAAAAGAGTGCACTTATTTTGCCTCACCCACTTCACTGTATCATGCTTCACATGGGAGACGCTCGGCAATTTTGAAGAGATCGGTTCCCGCGCTGGGCAAGCCTTCCAAGAGGAAAGCAAACGAAGACACACTCATGCCTTCGTCGAAGAGGTATGAATTCGCTAACCCGCACCTAAGCAGTCACGTCCAACCGTGACTGTCGTGGGTTTGTCACGGCAGATGTCCTCGTGAAAGGACTTAGTCGTGGAGCCATCGCAACGGGTTATCTTAAAGGGGTTAAACCGGACAAGAGGACACGGGAGTTTATACTAGTTCGGCCCCTTCGATGAAGGTAAAAGCCTACGTCTAGTTGTGATTGGTATTGCTAGCGTTTCGAAGGCCAGGGAGCGAATCCGCTTTGTCTGGCTCTCGAGTTGTTGTTGTCCGTCCCTAAACCACGGCCGGGTTGGCCGTTTATATACATAGGTTGACACCCGCCGGGCTACAGAGTCCCGAAGCTGGTTTATAAACGTATCCGGTTCGGCCTCTCTCTTTCTATCTTACTATACAAGTTACATGACTAAGCCGGTTTACATTTATAGACTGTAACCCGCCTTTGGGCCCTCCGTAAAGCGCCATCATCTTTATATCTTCATGGGCTTCTAACCTTCAAAGAGTCAACCCGGCTACATAAGGCCGGTTTACCTCCAGTAGTAATATCCCCAACATTAGGCCCCAGATTGGTTTGAACTTGTCCATGTCAATCTTCCACAGTTTTAGAAAAAATCTTCTCTCTTATCTTCATTTTTGATCTTGTAAACCGCCGTGACGTCATACTTCAAAATTATGATAAACCGCCCTGACGTCATCCATCCGTTGATGTCAGAGATTTCCTTCATTCAATATATATCCAGTCATCGAGGCGACACCTTTATTAACTTATCCATTTTTGGGCTCCTCGATTCCCGTACTTGCCATTTTATTACTTCACCTTATAAATAGGACCGAGGGGTCATTTTCACCGTTTCCCCCCGTGCCTCTTCGCGTCGTCTTCCTCACGCCGCTCAGCCTCTGGAGCTCCGCCGCCACCGTCGACCGTCGCCTCTGCTCCGAACTTGGCCGCTGCATCACCCTGAACGCACCAGAATACTGCGGCGCCCTTCCGCTTCCTCACCAGCTCCGGTAAGTTCTCTGCTTTTTTCACCATAGATCTGTTCTAGGGTTTCGACATTCTTTGCAGTTCTTCTGAAGTTCATCAGTGCTATTCTTCCATGTTCTTCCTTTAATAGTGGACACTTCATGCTTGATGCATCTCTTGCCGTAACTTACCTACCATGGTCATCACAAATCCTTATGCGCAAAGAACTGATCTAGTCTGTCAAAAATTGCTTCAGTTCTGCACCCCTTCAAGATCCAATTATTTTTGATTTTCTGCCTTATCTTTAGATCCGAAAGTTTTATACATCACTGTGAGATCTGTTTCTATGTTCCTGTGAGATCCGTTTCTCCTCACACCAATATAAGTGGTTTAACATTGTATAAATAGTCTATGCCATTAGCCCTCTGATAAACCGGAAGAGCGTGTTACCTTCATAATTATGCTCCGGTTTAACAGTGTCTGATCAACCCTGTGCTAGCATTACCTTTCTCTCTCATTATACTGGTCTCCGAGTTGTACCATTTATCATATCAGCATGTTTCTTACTCCCTTGTCTCTTGTGTATAATCATGCGTAATTTATAAACCAGCCTTTCATTTTCAGTTTGTTCGCTTTGCAATGGCCAAACAATTCACTGCCTGCAACTGGGCTCGTTCCTGGGTTACTGAGGATCAATTGAATGAGATGGTTAGCATCGGCTCTCTGCCTAAGAAAACTGAAATCAAATGGCGAGTTCCAGGAACAGAGAATCCTCCAACCCCAAGACAAGGCGAGGTGATAATCTTTGTTGACCATATAGGCCGTGGTTTCAAACCGCCAGGGTCAAAATTTTATCGAGATGTGCTTGCCAGCTTTCAACTGCATCCACAAGATATTGGTCCCAACTCATTCTCCAACTTATGCAATTTTGCAAGTCTTCTGTGAAGTCTATTTACAAGAAGAACCAACTACAGAATTGTTCTGGGAGTTCTTTCACTTAAACCGGCGCACAGAGTTTGTGAATGGCCCGAACATAGAGCTTGGTGGTGTCTTGATTCAAAAGCGGAAAGAAGTGGAATTTCCTCATGCCAAACACCATAGCCACCCAAAGGAATGGAACCAAACATGGTTCTATTGCAGAGACAATTCGCCTGAGGATGAAAATCCCCTCCCCGGCTTCCGTGATCATAGATTATCCAATACTCACCCAATGCCACAACGCCTGAGCTCTTCAGAAAGGGCAAAATACGCTCCTCAAATCGCCAAACTCCGGGCCTTTATGGCAAATGGTTTAACAGGTGTGGATTTTGTGCGTTGTTGGATATCCTGGAGTATCTTGCTGCTAAGCCGGCGTCCCGGTTTAATGTGTGAATATACCGGTGAAGTTGACGATCCTCAACGCCACTGCAACATCCAATTATCTGAGGAAGAAGTTACTGAAGGGGTAAAGAAAATTCTGAATGAATCGGAACTAGTCTGTAGTCAAACCGGTCTGAGTCCCTTCTATACCAAGAACAAACCGTCTGCTGTAAGCATTACACTTCCTCTTCATCTCTAATATCTTTAACTTATACAAGCTGTAACCCTTCTTCTTTATATATATATAGGGTGATGACCCTTTCTGGAAACGGAAATCCATAGAGAAAGCAGCAAAGCCAACTGAGACAAAGTGGTCAAACCAACCCGCCCGAAGACCAAGGCCGTAAAACGGACGTCAAAGTGGAAAACGGCTGACCGGATTAATATGGAACTTGATGATGATACTGATGACCTAGAAGTTGAGGTAGAACTTGACTCACTTGGCTCTCTTTTTATGCATCTTGTTAACAATGATCTTCCTCAGGAGGAGGCAGAAGCTAGCCAGGCTGATGAAGTAGAGGTAATTACCCTTTCCTCCAGTTCAGACTCTATGCCAACACAAAAAACTCGCCAAGCAATCCGGAAAGTAAGCTTTTCTCATCCTCTTGCTCACTTGGATCCAACATTTATTTTGAAGACTCAACAACATGAAGCTCGCCGGACGACCCGGCACAGTGGCCAACAGGTCACCTCTACCGGTTTACCTGATACTCCGGTTCGGAAGCGCCGGTCTGAGGTCTCTCCTACTTCTGACCATTCTTACCCCAAGGCAGGTTATTTCAGATAGCCTCCTAATCCGTACGATTCAAATTATCAGGTGACACCTCCTTCCTCTTCTGGTGAATCGACAGCAACTCAACTCCCCCCTTTGAAAATTGTGGCCGGGTGAGTTATGAAAAACCTTTCCTTTCAATGCGCCCCACATCTTTTGAACAGGATGTTAATACTTTTTTATTCTGTTTGCAGGGCCAAAGCCAGACCCAACAAGAAAGCTCGGGTCACCAATCCGCCAGAAGACCCTGTTGCCGAAGAAGAAGAACCAAGAGGTGAATCAGAGCAGACTGGTGAACCGGAAGGCCTCCATCCTGAAACAACTCTTGATGATCTGCTCCTTGACGGCCAACATACTGACGATCCAACAGATGCCGAGCCTGCCGCCCCTGATACTGAACCGGCAGAACCAAACCGGGCTAATCCAATGAAAGACACTGAAATTCCACCATCATCCAGCAAAAATCCTGAAGGCCAAGGTGATGACATTATTATTACTGGAACAGGACACAACTCTCCTGGTCATCCCGTCATTTTGGCTCAGCATAGTGCCAAAGAAGAGCAAATTGCCAGGGATAAAGGTAAATGGAGCAGCGACTTATCAAACTATGCTCATCTTAACGCTGATGAGCTTCATTCCGGCTTCTTGAACCGTCTGCACTCAAACCGGGATTATGAAGCCGGTTTGGTGAATTTGATGAAAGAACGTTATGAGGTAAATGCTTCTCCCTTGTATATTGATTTATAGCTGAAATACAATTCCAAGTAGCCTCCAAGAGCCGTTTTATGATTGTTAATCATAAACCAGGCCTTTGTAACACTTCAAGCATCCCATCATTGATCCTTGCAAAGGTGTGTCCTCAATCATAGATAAGACTCATGTTTGAAAAAATTAGATAACGTACTGCAGCATAGCCCCCAAAGGCCGGTTTAACTTGGCAAGTTAATCCGGTTTTTAATCCACGCCGCCGGTTTAGAACAAACGTACATTAGCCCCCAAGTGTCAAGCATAATGCTTGCATTGTTCTGGAAACTTGTATAGAGGGTAGTATTTGAGAGCAAATAGGCATTAGCCCCCAAGTATGAAGTGGATAACTTGTTATATGCTTTATACTTAGTGCATAAATACGTTGTTTTTTTGAATATACCTTCAATGTTGCAGGCTGAACTGAGAAGCAAAGATGCCCAAAACTCTGACTTGCAAGAAAACGTGAAGTCTCAACAAGCCGAAGCTGCAAAAGCCAAAGAGGAGCTGACGCAGGCCCTGGCCGGAATGGAAAAATTAAAAGAATCCTTCAACCAAGATCGTGCTGAATGGGAAACCGAAAAAGCCGGTTTGACCAAAAGAGCCGTAGATGCCGAGGAAGCCCTGAAATTGGTGGTTGAAGAACTAGCCGGTTTGAAGCGCCAAATCAATGCTATGACCTCTGCTATCTTTGGAAAGTGTCTGCTTATGTATGTTGCAACAGTCAATGAATCTCAAAACTGACCAAAATGTTGATAAAATCTTTGGCAGGAACCCGGATCACTCATCTTGGTGCAGATATGCGGATGAAGCTCAAAACGGCATATACATTGGCTGAGCAGCTATACTCTGTATCTCAGCGAGCCATTAGTACAGCGGCTTATAACAAACCGGCGCCAACGTTGATTAAGGAGACCCTTGAGAAGCTGAGCATGTTACCGGTGCGTATTGTCGAGTTGAAAAGAGCCGCTGTGAGAGCAGGAGCATTAACCGCCCTTATTCGAGCCAAGGCCTGGATTCCAGACCTTGAAGCGGAGGATATCATTAAAGGATATCCAGGCGTTAAAGAAGATGGTTCAAACTTTGACAATGATGATCTTCGGCGGCTGACCAAACAGATGCGGCCAGCGGCCAGCAAATTGGCTGAGGTCACCGATTTGTCCCATTTTCAACCGTTTTATGATGCAAAAGGGAAAAGACAACCGACTGATATCCATGAAGTCGAAGAACTTGTGCCTCCGATTCGTAAGCACACTTATGCCTCTGATATTAACCCTTCTGATCTTATCCCTTGATTACTTTCGCCGCTTGATTACTTTCTCGAGCCACATGATGGAACTCGAGTCCCTCGAACTGGGCCGACATTTTTATGACTGCGTTACGATACGCTGCCATTGTAACGCCCCAAGACCGTTGCGCCAGGTGTCTTCCAGTTATTCGCTGTTGTTGCCTTGTCATTTTTTGCGTCTCATGCATTTCATATCATGTCATCATGTGCATTGCATTTGCATACGTGTTCATCTCATGCATCTGAGCATTTTCCCCGTTGTCCGTTTTGCATTCCGGCACTCCTATGTCCTCCGGCGCCCACTTTTATCTCTTTTTGTGTGCGGGTGTTAAACTTTCTCAGAATGGACCGAGATTTGTCAAGCGGCCTTGGTACACCACCGTAGACCGCTTGTCAAGTTTCGTGCCATTTGGAGTTTCTTTGATACTCCAACGGTTAACCGGGGAACCGTAAAGGCCTCGTGTGTGTTGCAGCCCAACACCCCTCTAAAGTGGCCCAAAACCCATCCAAACCCCCTCCATCCTCTCGGGCGTTCGATCACGATCATGTGGCCAAAAACCGCACCTCATTTGGACTCTCCCAGCTCCCTCTACCTATATATACGCGTCTCCCTCCGAAAATTTCGCGGATGAAACCCTAGGCATCTTCATCTTCGCGCCGGAGGACAACTTCCCCTCGCCGGACATGTCTGCCTCCACCTCCGCAGCCAACCACGACGTGCCATGTCGCCCCGCCGCCTTCTCTCTCCTCCACGCCCGCCACGGCCCGCCGGGGCCCGAGGCCGGCCCGCCCTGGGCCAGATCTGGGCCGCGCCCCACGCCCGCTCACCGGCGTTGTCCGCCCTCCGCCGCCGTCTCGCCGCTCCTCTAGCCGCCGGTCGCCGCCGCCCGGCTCATCTCGCTGCTCCTCCAGCCGCCGGTTGGCGCCGCCCGGCTCGCGTCGCCGCTCCCTGGCACCCTGCGCCGCAGCGCTCTGACCGCCGCATCCTCCGCCGCTCTCCGCGCCGCCCCTCGCCGCCAGCCACCGCCTCCTCCGTCGCCCAGCGCCGCCCCGCGCCTTGCCGGATCGTCGCCGGAGCCCGCCGGTCGGATTCGGTGGATCGGGATGAGATCCACCGGGAGCTCATCCAAACGTCCTCACCCCATCCCGATCCACTCCATCCCGCATCATCTCGTCCAGTTTCCAGAGGGTATAATTTATTCCAAGTCTTTTCCTAGAGATATTTTATGCCTCTGTTCATCATGCCATAACTCCTCATCCGTAGATCCGTTTTGCATGCATGATATATCGGAATGTTCATCAGGATGTGCCCTTCATTTTGTTCCATTGCGCCATGCTCGTTTGAGGTCATATTGATGCCCTATTGACTGTTGCAAGAGTGCTATAAAATGTTAGTTCCTGATTCTTATCAGATTATGAGCATTTGTCATTTTTGCCATGATTATTGTGTGATGCATATGGTCATGAGCTATACATGTGTTTTGGGCTATGCCATGCCATCTTTATAGGGGTGCATGCCATGTATTTTTGTGATCAATGTGAGGACTAGCACAAGCATGCAAAGTAGCTCTCGTGATATTGCTGATTTCAGGGACTTAGAATTTCACTAAGTAATTTCCATGTTGTTATCTTTATGCCATGTATTCATGTTGCTACAGAGAGATCCATGGTTCTTTTGAGTATGTTCAGTAAGGATGATTTTGAGATATTGTTATGTTCTATCCATCCATGTCCCTGTTTGCATTTATGGAGTACCCTAGCATGACTTAATCTTGCTCTACTTTTGCTATAAAATGTTCCTGGCAGATTGTTTACGTGTTAATCAATTTTGCCAAGGTTGTTGTAGTTGACCCATGCATGCTATAAGATTGTTCTTGCCATGGTTAGCTTCTTAATCATGTCTTCTTGCTGGTAGTATGCTTAGTTTGTCATGCAATGCCTTGTGTTGAGTGCATCGAGCTCGCAAATATGCCTTCATAATTCTGTTTATGCCATGTCCAGTTTTCTGCTAAGTCTGAATCTGTTAACGAAACTTGCTATGTTTACATGGGTGCCATCATATTTTCTGTGCCCTTTTGGCTTAAGGTTAGTAAGGGACTTTTGTTATATGCTTTGAGTAGATTCATTCCATGCCTTTGTTTGCTATGATCTGATCCTATAGCATGTTGTTATCTTGCTCTAAACATTGCTTCCTGATGTTAATTCCTGACATGTTAGTATTTTCACTGTCTGTGAAGCTGATATCTTTTGCACTTTTGCCATGCTTGTTTGAACCTTCTATTGTGTGATTTAGCCGTAGCTCAGTGTTCATCTTTTTTCAAGCATCTTGAGTAGATCACTTCCATGTGCTTTGTTGCTATGTTAGAGTGCAGTAGCTTAGTTTCTTGTTGCATTTTAGATGGCATCATGCTGTTAATCACAGAATAGTGCCATATTGTTTTGCTTGTCATTTGCAAACCGTGCATCCGATTCCGGTGATCTTTATATCGATTTCGACCGAAATCCACTCATCTTTCTAGCGGCACTCTTGGTTTTCCAAGTTGAGGCCTGATTCAATCTTTTCCTTCCGAAGCACGCATATGCATTGCATATCACATCCCGCATAGCATGCCATGTTTTGCATCATGTTGCTTGCGCATTGCATCGTGGTGGATTGTTGTTTTCCTTTGCTTGTGTTCTTTCTTTGGGTAGAGCCGGGAGATGAGTACATGTTAGAGGAACCCGTTGAGTACGCTTACGAGGATCAAGCTTACGTCAACTCGGAGAACTTTGCAGGCAAGATGACCATACCCTCGAAATCACTTCTATCTTTGCTTGCTAGATGCTCGCTCTATTTCTATGCTGTGATACCTACCACTTGCTATATCATGCCTCCCATATTGCCATGTCAAGCCTCTAACCCACCCTTCCTAGAAAACCGTTGTTTGGCTATGTTACCGCTTTGCTCAGCCCCTCTTATAGCGTTGCTAGTTGCAGGTGAAGATGGAGTTTGTTCCTTGTTAGAACGTGGTTATTGTTGGGATATCATTATTATATCTTGTTTACTTTAATGCACCTATATTCTTGGTAAAGGGTGGAAGGCTCGGCCTTATGCCTGGTGTTTTGTTCCACTCTTGCTGCCCTAGTTTTCGTCATACCTGTGTTATGTTCCTTGATTTTGTGTTCCTTACACGGTTGGGTTATAATGGGAACCCCTTGACAGTTCGCCTTGAATAAAACTCCTCCAGCAAGGCCCAACCTTGGTTTTACCATTTGCCACCTAAGCCTTTTCCCTTGGGTTCTGCAGACTCAAGGGTCATCTTTATTTTAAACCCCCGGGCCAGTGCTCCTCTGAGTGTTGGTCCAACTTGTCAGCCGCCGGTGGCCACTAGGGGCAACTCTGGGTTGGCCTACCGGAAGTTTGGACAATCCAGTGTGCCCTGAGAATGAGATATGTGCAGCTCCTATCGGGATTTGTCGGCACATCCGGGTGGCTTTGCTGGTCTTGTTTTACCATTGCCGAAATGTCTTGTAACCGGGATTCCGAGTCTGATCGGGTCTTCCTCGGAGAAGGAATATCCTTCGTTGACCGTGAGAGCTTGTGATGGGCTAAGTTGGGACACCCCTGCAGGGTTTTGAACTTTCGAAAGCCGTGCCCGCGGTTATGGGCAGATGGGAATTTGTTAATATCCGGTTGTAGAGAACTTGAAACTTAACTTAATTAAAATGCATCAACCGTGTGTGTAACCATGATGGTCTCTTCTCGGCGGAGTCCGGGAAGTGAACACGGTCTCGTGTTATGCTTGAACATAAGTAGTTTCAGGATCACTTCTTGATCACTTCTAGTTCACGACCGTGCTTTGCTCATCTTCTCGCTCTCATTTGTGTAAGTTAGCCACCATATATGCTAGTGCTTGCTGCAGATCCACCTCATTACCTTTTCCTACCCATAAGCTGAAATAGTCTTGATCGCGAGGGTGTGAGATTGCTGAGTCCCCGTGACTCACAGATTACTTCCAAACAGTTGTAGGTGCCGATGATACCAGTGCAGGTGACGCAACCCAGCTCAGATGGGAGCTTGATGAAGACCTTGTTCGTTGTGTTGTTTTGTTTCCAGTTGATCAGTAGTGGAGCCCAGTCGGGGTGATCGCTGATCTAGCAATAGGGGTGGTCTTTCTTTATTTTGGTTCGGTAGTCGGACCTTGAATGTATTCTGGATGATGTAATGCTATATTTATGTATTGTGTGAAGTGGCGATTGTAAGCCAACTCTTTATATCTATCTTATTCAGTGCATGGGATGTGTAAAGATTACCCCTCTTGCGACATGCCTACTATGTGGCTATGCCTCTAAGTCGTGCTCCGACACCTGGGCGATATAGCCGCATCGTGGGTGTTATAGCCATCTTTGAATCTTTAGCATCGAAATCTCTGTTTATTTGAGATATTGCAAGGTTGGAGTCCCCGCGTACTTCTAGGCGTTGTATCCCCATGGAGACAACCATCCGAAGACCATGTAATAAGGCCTCGTATTCGGCTGCATTATTGGAGTCTGTGTATAGTATTTGGAGAATGTACTGGACGATGTCTCCAGTAGGGGACGTTAAAACGACACCCGCTCCTAACCCTGCCAGCATTTTGGAGCCGTCGAAGTACATGACCCAATTGGAGTATGTGCCGTACTCTTTAGGGAGTTCGGCCTCTATCCATGCGGTGACGAAGTCGGCCAGTACTTGGGATTTGATAGCTCGACGTGGTTTATATGTAATTTCAAATGGGAGGAGTTCAATGGCCCATTTGGCAATTCGGCCCGTAGCATCGCGGTTGTTTATGATGTCATGGAGTGGTACTTCGGAGGCCACCATGATCGAACACTCCTGGAAGTAGTGACGGAGCTTTCAGGATGCCATGAAGACCGCATATGCTATTTTTTGATAATTAGGGTACCGGGATTTGCATGGTGTAAGGACAGTATATACGTAGTATACTGGCTTCTGAAGCGGGAATTTATGTCCGCCCTATTCTCGTTCAACGACGAGTACGGTGCTCACCACCTGGTGTGTTGCCGATATGTATAATAACATCGGTTCGCCGGCGTTTGGTGCGGCTAGGATTGGATTGCTCGCAAGAAGGGTTTTTATTTCCTCCAGTCCGGCTGTTGCCGCGTCCGTCCACTCAAAGTGGTCGGTTCGCCGTAGAAGGTGATAGAGTGACAGTGCCTTTTCTCCCAATTTGGACATAAAGCGACTTAGAGCTGCTACGCAACCCGCAAGCTTCTGAACTTGTTTAAGGTCTGTTGGCTTCGCCAATTGTGAAAAAGCTCAGATTTTGGCTGGGTTTGCTTCGATTCCTCTATGGGAAACGATGAAGCCCAGCAGTTTTCTAGCAGGATGCCGAAGACACACTTTTTCGGGTTGAGCTTAATGTCATAAGCCCGAAGGTTATCGAATGTAAGACATAAGTCGTCTATTAGTGTTTCGACGTGCCTGGTTTTGATGACGACGTCGTCGATGTAAGCTTCTATTGTTTTGCCGATCTGTTTCTCCAGGCATGTTTGAATCATGCGTTGGTATGTGGCGCTGGTGTTCTTGAGACCAAAGGGCATGGTGTTGAAGCAGAATGGCCCTTATGGGGTGATAAATGTTGTTGCGGCTTGATCGGACTCCTTCATTTTGATTTGATGGTATCCGGAATATGCTTCGAGGAAACACAGCGAGTCGTGTCCTGCGGTGGCGTCGATGATTTGATCAATTCGGGGGAGGGGGAAGGGATCTTTAGGGCAAGCCTTGTTGAGGTCTTTGAAATCGACGCACAGGCGCCAGGATTTGTCCTTCTTTGGCACCATCACCAGGTTTGCTAGCCAGTCTGGGTGTTTGATTTCTCTAATGAATCCGGCCTCGATGAGTTTGGCCAGCTCCTCCCCCATGGCTTGTCGCTTGGGTTCGGAAAAGCGCCGCAGTGATTGCTTGACCGGTTTAAACCCCTTTAATATATTGAGGCTATGTTCGGCCAGCTCGCGTGGGATCCCTGGCATATCTGAAGGATGCCAGGCGAATATGTCCCAGTTTTTGCACAGGAATTCTCGTAGTGTGTTGTCATCTGTTGGGTTCAGTTGAGCTCCGATAGATGCTATCTTCTTGGGGTCTGTTGGGTGGACCTGGAATTTGACAATTTCTTCTGCTAGTTTGAAGGATGTGGATTTAGGGCGTTTGTCGAGGGTCATGTCGTCCCTGTCCACCATGGAGCTTCAGATAGCTCCTCCAGGGCCAGGGATGCGGTTTTGTTTTCAGCGCGGAGTGCTATGTCCGGATCACTGACGAGAGTGATTATACCGTTTGGTCCAGGCATTTTGAGCTTCATATACCCGTAGTGGGGTATGGCCTGAAAGCGTGTAAAAGCATCCCGCCCCAACAGGGCGTGATATCCGCTCCTGAAAGGGGCCACTTGGAAAGTAATTTCTTTGGACCGATAGTTTTTCGGCGTGCCGAATACTACGTCAAGTGTGATTTTGCCCGCGCACTGCGCCTCCTGACTGGGAATAATTCCTCGGAAGGTTGTGTTACTTTGCATGATGCGGCTCCTGTCTATTTCCATTTTATGGAGTGTGTCCTTATAAATGAGGTTTAGTCCGCTGCCGCCGTCCATGAGGACCTTGGTAAGTCGAAACCCATCCACGATGGGACTGAGGACTAACACGGCTGGCGCTCGTACTGTTCTGTACTTTGGTTCATCAATGGCATTGAATGTTATAGCCGTGTCATTCAAGGGGTTTATCGCAACAATTTGGTAGACTTCGGCGAGCTCATGAAGCGCCCTTTTGTGCTTGTTGTTTGAAGCGAATGTCTCAAAGACCGTCAATACTCTTGAGTTATCGTCCCCTGGGGGATGCTGTTCTGGGTCGTCCTTGATAAGGATGTCCTCGCCGCTCTTGGCTACCTGTCGTAGTATCCAACATGCTCTAAGGCTGTGGGTTGCCACAATATCTGGTGTTGTGTGTATTTTGCATGGGCCATCGAGCCACCCCACCGGAACGGTGCCGTGCCGCATAGCGGTTTTGTGTTTCTTGACTGTTGGACTGGGCGTGCCGCGAGGGTGCGCCCTTTTCGCTTGTAGGGGGGGTTGAGTTGGGACTGACGGTTCCCAGCGAGCTGCCTGAATTTTCCAGGTGCTCTCCATCGCACTGTACTTTTGTATGATGGTTGCTAAGTCAGCGAATTTCAGTATGCGGCGGCGATTAATGGCGTTTAGGATTCGTTCATCCGCGCAATTGTTGCAGAATGCTGATATTGCGTCCTCGTCACGGCAATCTTTTACCTTGTCCTTGACGAGGAGGAATCTGGCCCAGAAGTGATGGACCGTTTCCTGAGACTGATGTTTTATGCTCATGAGAGCGTCTATATCCTGGTGGGTGGGTGGAATTAAATTCGAACCCCGACCTGACTGATTATCCGGAGTCTGACGACCTTCCGGGCTTAACAGACCGGGTTCTGGAATATCTTCTGATTGTGTAGGACCATCGTCCGATGCTATGTTCGGAGGGCTGGTCGCATCCTTTCGTGGATGGGAATCTAGCTCTTCCTGATCGGCGATCCGAACATAATTCATCTTCGGTATATAAGAAGACTCGCCGTCCTGCTCCACGACTACCGCAATCTGGTGGATGATTGACAGGGTCTCGATTTCTCCTTGATCAGTTTTAGGCCCGATCCGATCATAGTCTGTGGCTATTCCCAAAGTGGCTATGCGCTCTAGGAGTTCGTTCAAAGACGAAAACTCTGTCGGATCCATCTGCTTGGAGTGCTCGGAGTTGATGCATAGGGGGTTTTCGATGGCCCGAGAGGTCATCGTCTGCTCAACGGCCGAATGGGCGATCATAGTAAAGCCACCCAACTGGAGGGTTTGGCCCGAGGCCAGAGCTCCCCCGGAGGTGATGTTGTCTTTAAGGACAAGGCGAGCCATCGAGCCTTTCGTTGACGGCACAGTGAAACTCTCAATGAAAGCACCAATGTTAATGTCAAAACCTGCAGATCTCGGGTAGGGGGTCCCGAACTGTGTGTCTAGGATCGAAGGTAACAAGAGACGGGGGACACGATGTTTATCCAGGTTCGGGCCCTCTCTATGGAGGTAATACCCTATGTCCTGCTTGATTGATCTTGATGAATATGGGTGTTACAAGAGTTGATCTACCACGAGATCATAATGGCTAAACCCTAAAATCCTAGCCTGTATGACTTTGGTAATGAGTATATCCTTTCCGGACTAACCCCTCCAGTTTATATAGACACCGGGGGGATCTAGGGTTACATAGAGTCGGTTACATAAGAAGGAATCTTCATAGTTGGGTGCCAAGATTTCCTTCCATGCCATGGAGAGTCCAATCCGGACACAGGTACAGTCTTCGGCCTTCATGTCTTCACAGCCCATCAGTCTGGCCCAATGGATAACAGGCCGGACGCCCGAGGACCCCTTAGTCCAGGACTCCCTTACCCGCCGCGAGCCTCAACACTCATCGGACCTCATACATCAGTATGTATTGTATCCAATAAGTCAGTTGCTCGCTCCATTGTTTTGGAGAACGGAGTCTTAGTCATCTTTGCCCATGAGGAATGATTCGCAAGCATCAACTGATTCATAATCAAGTGATTCCAAAAGCCCATCAGCATGGATTTTCTTCATGCGCTTTACACCAATATGACCTAAACGGCAGTGCCACAAATAAGTTGCACTATCATTATTAACTTTGCATCTTTTGGCTTCAATATTATGAATATGTGCGTCACTACGATCAAGATTGAACAAACCATTTTCATTTGGTGTATAACCATAGAAGGTTTTATTCATGTAAACAGAATAACAATTATTCTCTATCTTAAATGAATAACTGTATTGCAATGGACATGATCAGATCATATTCATGCTCAACGCAAACACCAAATAACACTTATTTAGGTTCAACACTAATCACGGAAGCATTGGGAGTGTGCGATGTTGATCATATCATTCTTGGAACTACTTCCAACACACATCGTTAGTTCACCCTTAACTAGTCCGTGTTCATTCTGCAACTCCCGTTTCAGGTTACTACTCTTAGCAACTGAACTAGTATCAAATACCGAGGGGTTGCTATAAACACTAGTAAAGTACACATCAATAACATGTATATCCAATATACCTTTGTTCACTTTGCCATCCTTCTTATCCGCCAAATACTTGGGGCAGTTCCGCTTCCATTGACTAGTCCCTTTGCAGTAAAAGCACTTAGTCTCAGGCTTAGGTCCAGACATGGGCTTCTTCACTTGAGCAGCAACTTGCTTGCCGTTTTTCTTGAAGTTCCCCTCTTCCCTTTTCCCTTTTCTTGAAACTAGTGGTCTTGTTAACCATCAACACTTGATGCTTTTCTTGATTTCTACCTTCGTCGATTTCAGCATCATGAAGAGCTTGGGAATCGTTTCCGTTATCCCTTGCATATTATAGTTCATCACAAAGTTCTAGCAACTTGGTGATAGTGACTAGAGAACTCTGTCAATCACTATCTTATCTGGAAGATTAACTCCCACTTGATTCAAGTGATTGTAGTACTCAGACAATCTAAGCACATGCTTACTAGTTGAGCTATCTCCTACATTTTGTAGGCAAAGTAATGTCAGAGGTCTCATACCTCTCGACATGGGCATGAGTATGAAATACCAATTTCAACTCTTGGAACATCTTATATGCTCTGTGGTGTTCAAAATATTTTTGAAGTCCCGGCTCTAAGCCGTAAAGCATAGTGCACTAAACTATCAAGTAGTTATCATACCGAGATTTTGTTGAAACGTTCAAAATGTCTGCATCTGCTCCTGCAATAGTTCTGTCACCTAGCGGTGCATCAAGGACATAATACTTCTGTGCAGCAATGAGGATAATCCTCAGATCACGGAGCTAGTCCGCATCTTTGCTACTAACATCTTTCAACTTATTTTTCTCTAGGAACATATCAAAAATAAAACATGGGAGCTAAACGCGAGCTATTGATCTACAACATAGATATGCTAATACTACCAGGACTAAGTTCATGTTAAATTAAAGTTCAATTAATCATATTACTTAAGAACTCCCACTTAGACACACATCCCTCTAATCATCTACATGATCACGTGATCCATATCAACTAAACCATGTTCGATCATCACGTGAGATGGAGTATTTTTCAATGGTGAACATCAATATGTTGATCATATCTTCTATAGATTCACGTTCGACCTTTCGGTATCCAGTGTTCCGAGGCCATATCTGCATATGCTAGGCTCGTCAAGTTTAACCCAAGTATTCTGCATGTGCAAAACTGGCTTGCACCCGTTGTATGTGAACGTAGAGCTTATCACACCCGATCATCACGTGTGGTCTCGGCACGACGAACTTTCGCAACAATGCATACTCAGGGAGAACACTTGTACCTTGAAATTTAGTGAGAGATCATCTTATAATGCTACCGTCGATCTAAGAAAAATAAGATGCATAAAAGATAAACATCACATGCAATCAATATAAGTGATATGATATGGCCATCATGATCTCCATCTCCGAAGCACCATCATGATCACCATTGTCACCGGCGCGACACCTTGATCTCCATCGTAGCATCGTTGTCGTCTCGCCAACTATTGCTTCTACGACTATCGCTACTGCTTAGTGATAAAGTAAAGCAATTACAGGGCGATTGCATTGCATACAATAAAGCGAAAACCATATGGCTCCTGCCAGTTGCTGATAACTCGGTTACAAAACATGATCATCTCATACAACAAAATTTAGCATCATTTCTTGACCATATCACATCAGAACATGCCCTGCAAAAACAAGTTAGACGTCCTCTACTTTGTTGTTGCAAGTTTTACGTGGCTGCTATGGGCTGAGCAAGAACCGTTCTTACCTACACATCAAAACCACAACGATAGTTCATCAAGTTAGTGATGTTTTAACCTTCACAAGGACCGGGCGTAGCCACACTTGGTTCAGCTAAAGTTGGAGAAACTGACACCCACCAGCCACTTGTGTGCAAAGCACGTCGGTAGAACCAGTCTCGTGTAAGCGTACGCGTAATGTCGGCCCGAACTGCTTCATCCAAGAATAGCGCCGAACCATAGTATGACATGCTGGTAAGTAGTATGACTTGTATCACCCACAACCCACTTGTGTTCTACTCGTGCATATAACATCTACGCATAAACCAGGCTCGGATGCCACTGTTGGGGAACGTAGTAATTTCAAAAAAATTCCTACGCAGACGCAAGATCATGGTGATGCATAGCAACGAGAAGGAAGAGTATCGTCCATGTACCCTCATAGACCGTAAGCAGAAGCATTATGAGAACGCGGTTGATGTAGTCATATGTCTTCACGATCCGACCGATCCAAGTACCGAATGCACGGCACCTCCGAGTTCAGCACACGTTCAGCTCGATGACGTCCCATGAACTCCGATCCAGTAGAGCTTCGAGGGAGAGTTCCGTCAGCACGACGGCGTGTTGACGGTGATGATGTTGCTACGGACGCAGGGCTTCGCCTAAGCACCGCTACAATATGATCGAGGTGGATTATGGTGGAGGGGTGCACCGCACATGGCTAAGGGATCAATGATCAACTTGTGTGTCCTCGGGTGCCCCCTGCCCCCGTATATAAAGGAGCAAGGGAGGAGGAGGTCGGCCCTAGGTGGGGCGCGCCAAGGGAGTAGGATTCCTACTCTTAGTAGGAGTAGGTTTCCTCCTTTCCTAGTCCAACTAGGAGAAGGAGGGAAAGGAGGGAAGGGGAGAAGGAAAGGAGAGGGGGGCCGCGCCCCAAACCCCTTGTCCAATTCAGAACGGGCTTGGGAGGGGCACGCGCCACCTCCTGGCTGCTACCTCTCCTTCCCACTAAAGCCCATTAAGGCCCAACACTTCTTCCCTGTATTCCCGTAACTCCCCGGTACTCCGAAAAATACCCGAATCACTCATAACCTTTCCGATGTCCGCATATAGTCGTCCAATATATCGATCTTTACGTCTCGACAATTTCGAGACTCCTCGTCATGTCCCCGATCTCATCCGGGACTCCGAACTACCTTTGGTATATCAAAACACATAAACTCATAATACAAATCATCACCTAACTTTAAGCGTGCGGACCCTACGGGTTCGAGAACTATCTAGACATGACCGAGACACATCTTCGGTCAATAACCAATAGCGGAACCTTGAGGAGAGACCGGATCCGGCGACCACAAGCTCCGGCCGCCTCCTCTATGCTTGTTCGGCGAGTCTCCAGCCAAGCTCCGGCCCCGCCTCGATTCGCGTTCCCGAAACCCTAGATCTGGGCGAGGTCAAATTCTTCTAAGTCCCTTTTCTGCATTATTTTTATGCCCTCTTCATCATGCCCCATCTCGATGACCGTGGCTCGAAATCGTGCATATGATATGTCAAATTGTTCGTCTCATCGAGCTATTCAAGTTAGAAGCATGTCCATGCATGTTACTATCCATTATGAGTGCTATAAAATGTTAGCTGCTGGTACTTATCAGATCATGATGATTTGTCATTTTTGTTGCATTTGATGTGCGCATTATATGAGCATGAGGTCTAGATGTGTATTGAACTACACCATGCCATCTTTACAGAGGTGCAAGCCTTGTATTTTTGTGATCTATGTGGTGACTAGCACAAGCATGCAAACTTGGCTCCGTGATGTTGCTGTTTTCAGGGACTTAGGATTTTGCTGTCTTTTTCCTGTTGTTATTTTGATGCCATGTAAACTGGATGCTACATTGAGATCCATGCTTATTTTGGGATACTTCAGTAAGGATGTTTTGAACATGTGGTTATGCTCTATCCCTCTATGCCCCTAGTTGCAATTATGGAGTGATGTAGCATGACTTTTTCTTGCTCTATGTTTTCTATAAAATGTTCTTGGCAGAATGTTAACATGTTAATCAATATTGCCATGGTTGTTGCTAGTGATCCATGCATCTTATGAACTTGCTCTTGTCTTGGTTAGCTTCATAAACATGTAATCTTGCGGTTGGTATGCTTTTATTGTCATGCAATGCTTTGTGATGAGTGGCATAAGCTCGCAAAGTCGCTATCACAAATCTGTTTATGCCATGCTCTGTTTTTATGCCAAGTCTGGAACTGTTAATGAAACTTTCTATCTTTACATGGGTGACATCATATCTTCTATGCCTTTTTGGCTCATGTTCAGTAAGGGACTTTTGTTCTATGTATTTAGTAGAATCATGCCATGCCTTTGTTTGCTATGATATGTTCTTGTAGCATGTTGTTTGCATGCTCTAAACATTGCTTCTAATGTTGTTTTTGTCATGTTAGTATTTCCACTAAGTTTGTGAAGCTGATATCTTTTGCACTTTTGGCATGCTTGTTTGAACCTGTTCTAGTGTGAGTTAGCCGTAGGTCAGTGTTCATGTTTTGTCAAGAATCTCATGTACATCACTACCATATGCTTTGTTGCTATGTTGGAGTGCAGTAGCTTAGTTTCTTGTTGCATTCTAAGTGCCATCGTGTTGTTAATCGCAGAATTGTGTCATTCTTGTTTTGCTTGCCATTTGCAAACCGTGCATCTGTTTCCGGTGATCTTTATGTAGATTTCAACCAAAATCATCTCATCTTTCCAGCGGCATACTTAGTTTGCCAATTTGATGCCTTGATCATTTCTTTCCCTTCTGGATCACGCATATGCATTGCATATCATGTCTTGCATATCATGCCATGTATTGCATCATGTTGCTTGTGCATTGCACCATGATTGATAGTTGTTTCATTGCTTGTGTTCTAGCCTTGGGTAGAACTGGGAGATGAGTACGTGACCGAGGAACCTGTTTGTATGCTAACGAGGATCAAGCTTTCGACAACTCTGAGAACTTTGCAGGCTAGATGACCATACCCTCGAAATCACTTCTATCTTTGCTTTGCTAGTTGTTCGTTCTATCGCTATGTCACGCTACCTACCACTTCCTATATCATGCCTCCAATATTTCAATGTCAAGCATCTAACCCACCTTTCCTAGCAAACCATTGTTTGGCTATGTTACCGCTTTTCCTCAGCCCCTCTTATAGCGTTGCTAGTTGCAGGTGAAGGTGAAGTTTGTTCCATGTTGGAACATGGATATTGTTGGGATATCATTATTATCTATTATTTACTTTAATGCATCTATATACTTGGTAAAGGGTGGAAGGCTCGGCCTTTTGCCTGGTGTTTGGTTCCACTCTTGCCGCCCTAGTTTCCGTTATACCGGTGTTATGTTCCTTGATTTTGCATTCCTTACGTGGTTGGGTGTTATGGGAACCCCTTGACAGTTCGCTTTGAATAAAACTCCTCCAGCAAGGCCCAACTTTGGTTTTAACATTTTCCACCTAAGCCTTTTCCCTTGTGGCGGTGTCCTGGACTAGGCGTACTCACCACGTCGTCTCGCGGTCAGTTAGATTGGGCCGAGGACCCCCATGGCCGTATACACATGGGCCAGTTCCGACAGCTGCCGCATACAAGGAAGATTCCACAAGACTTTGTGGTCAAGACAAGGACTCCTCCCCCACCGGCGTATTCGTCTAGGAATCTTGTTATCCTAGGCCTCTGGTGCATTATATAAACAAGGGCCAGGCTAGTCGATAGATATACAAAACAACAATCATACCATAGGCTAGCTTCTAGGGTTTAGCCTCTACGATCTCATGGTAGGTCAACTCTTGTAATACTCATATCATCAAGATCAATCAAGCAGGATGTAGGGTATTACCTCCATCGAGATTGCGCGAACCTGGGTAAACATCGTGTCCCCCGCCTCCTGTTACCATCCGCCTTAGACAAACAGTTCGGGACCCCCTACCCGAGATCCGCGGGTTTTGACACCGACATTGGTGCTTTCATTGGGAGTTCCGCCGTGTGATCGGCAAAAGGATCGATGGCTCGTCTGCAGGTCAACTGCGATGCCGGCATATTCGTCGCCGGCTCGACTGGTCACCTTAGCTCGACCGAGGACCGTGCTCCATCTCCGATCATCATGTTCGGACGAGGGCCTTCATCAACATCAACTCCGATCTCTATCAAGATCATGGAGGAATCATCCATGAAGCTCGGGGGCTCAACGTCAACATTTCCCTCGGGCGACCGTGCTGTTTTTCCGAACAGCGAACTTGTATCCGCTGCCACCACCTCTTAGAGCGTCGCTTTGATGATCCCTTTGGTGGAATTGTGCGGAATTGAGTCTACAACAACCATGCAAAATTTCGTCGAGTTTCGATGGAGGAATCTCCGGCAATCTACGATATACCGGATCCCTGTCAAATCTGGACGGGAATCTGGACGAGTTTAGGGTATGGTCTCCAGCACCTAGCTCGGACGTCCTTTGGAAGATCCAACCGTTGATCGGCTGCGGAATTCCTATATATAACACCCCTCAACATTTCAGCTCGATTCGACCGTCCAAACTCCGGGAACCTTCTGATTAGTGCATCACTTTTCGGGTCTGTTTTTTGCGCGAATACGGATCCGACCCGAATTCATGTTTTTTTATGAACGTGGTATGGGACAACCTTCTTAAAGAAATTTTTCTCCTAGGGTATTGTGCGTTTTTTTTGAACATGTGCCCATAAAATTTGAAGCCTCCTCTGAGTTAATCTTCACTATCATGCTAGTATCAAACCAGTCCGGCAATACTGCTCCACGGCTACCGACCTGCGCTAGACACGTCGTCGCCTTTTGAGCCGAGCTCAACTTCTTCGGATCATCATCTTGGCGAGCGAACAAGAGTTCGGAATCAACAAGTATAAATCATCACCAACATCGCCGCCCCACGGAATACACGGAGCGGGAACACAGGCATTGCCGCATGGTTACTTCATCAAACCGGCATTCACCGCGTCACAAGTTACGATCTGCGTCGGCATGGTCGCATTGTTGCTTATTCAAGCCGATGTCCATCACGCCGAACTGCTTCAACACCTCGGCTGACACGGTAGCTGCAACGTCTCCTTACCGACCTGCTCCGTCTCCTCAGCTAGACCGAGGGCTTCACCATCTCTTCATCAACTTACTTTGGAGACTTCGGCGTCACCAGCCGACCAGCTTCATCACATTAGCTGGACCATGGGCTTTTCCTCGGTGAGCCAACCGTCGCTAGCATCGCCATGCCACCGCTTCATCACCCATCAGGCAATGAGTGTGCGGATCGAGCCCTAATTTTGGGAGTAACCTTTCTCTAGATTGCTACAAAAGATAAACCAGGTGCTATCAATCCTATTATTTTTTCTTGCTTGGGTTTATTTTTCCCAAGGAATTATTACTCTGGTTTGTTTCATCATCTATACACAGGTCTATCAAATGGTGGCCGCATTCACAATGGCCGTATGGTGGTTCAGTCAATTTTCGTATACAGTTCGGCTAATGCTGCATCTGGAACTCAGACCGGCCTGCGAATTCAGGCTTGGCCATGCCTTCACCGCGTTACGCCAACGCCCTGCATCGACATGACTTCGGCGCCAGGCCACATCTCTTTCAATAAATTATTTTTGCAAAAAGCAATTATCCTTTTTGGACCGCACTATTTTATGTGTGTAGGTGATCGACTCCGACTGTGTCATGTAGTCGCTTCGGCAAGCCGATGTCGTCATCCCAATCGGCGTAAATCGGCTCGCGTGATCACCTTGTTGATCGTGTTGCCATACCGACGTGTTTGGTTGCCTCGGGGACTTCGGCATCGCCGAGAGAGCTCTATCTCATCGAGTTTTTGGTGCACAGGCCATATTTCTTTTATTACTCACTTTGCATCAATTATTGATTATGCAACAATTTTTTTTATTATTATTCCTATTATCTCCGACTTGCACTATTTTCTATGCACAGGTAGATAATCCGGGCAGCGCTGTCACCGCGCGTACCGACGTACCACGTCACCTCGGCTGACCGGGGGCTTCGTCATCACTTCATTAACACACGCTGGGGGCTTCGGCGTCACACTGCCGGCCTGCTCCGTCGCCGCGTCGGACTGGGGTTTTCACCTCGCCCATCGACTATGCTGCGTCACCACTTCATCAAGCCGAGTTCTTTACTCGGACAGCTCGGGACCGGCTTGGGGGCTGGGATCTCGTCCCACCACAATCTCGGCCTACGTCATCAACATCGAGCACATTAACCAGCTAAGCCGCTTTCATGCTCAAAAACTTTCAGTTTTAAATTTTGTTTGGTTCGACCAAGCATTATACTTTTCGGCACAAAGTTGTTTGTGACAAAGTTCCTTGTCAAAACTTTGTTTGTGACTCGCATATTCAAATACCCCATTTATTTGGGGGCTCCCTTGATGGAGCTTTTCCTCTTGCATATGATTATACTTGTACGGCTTCGTTCCTTGTTCGTGTATTACGCCACAATATGCACCATATTGACCTAAGCGATTTGCAAGCTGGGTTCCCGATTGTTCGGCTAGGGAGTAAAGGGAGCACCTGTGCGATTGTCACAACCGGGTCATCCGAGCTCTGACCTCAGACTGGGTGAAGCCGAAAGCTAGTGCTCTTATTGTTTTCAATCATGGTCGGCACACAACGGAACTCATGAGTACAAAAAATCTATTGCACAAGTCTCATAGTAATAATGAGCACCGAAGAAAGGTCTCGGTGGGGGTACTATTTTCTTCGAAGATGCTTCTTACACTTCGTTAGTAATATAACATAAGTTCCCTGAGCGCGCTTTGTCTGTTACAGCCTTATGGCCTGATTGCCTGGTCATCGGAAACACCATCGATACTCTCGACAGGCGGAGTACATGACACTCTTCGGCCCTTGGCCGAAGAGGGAGAAGCCGACAGTTGGTTAAGACGCGTTTAAAGTTCGGGTGAACACATATATGATATAAGTACTTTGGTACATGCAATCATTATACATAAAATTCTTTTACCCAAGTCACTTAGGGGCTCTTAAAATTTATATATGAGGTGTGAATGTGTTTTCTTCTTGGTCGTTGTCAAAACACGACAGAAGCACAATTTTTTTCTCTTCCAGTTTTCGGATTGGCACCAAACACTTGATCTTGTTCGGACATCATCTTTTTACTGACGTTTTTGGTTTTCCAAGCTTTTGTCACTTTTAAACTATTTGTGTGTTTTCAGCACAAGTCTCGCAGTGCAACGCCGGACACCTTTAGAGATTCGGCAAAAACATTGTCGAATATTGCTATATATGCATCGGTTTCGAATTGTGTCTTTGGTGAATAGTTGGGTTGCCCGGCTCCTACGCTTGCCTCCTACGTTCCGCTTTGTTCGGCTAGGTGTGCAAAGGGAGAACCACTGCGATTGTGCTTCCAGCTCACATGGTTAAGCACCTCAGTGGAGAAAGCCAAAAACTGACTGTCACAATAAGCGTAAACTGGTCAGCGATCTGATGACTGTGTTAAATGATGGGCCATTCATAACATTGGCCGAAGTGTTTATGGCTTAACCTCGACTATCGCCGAACACTACCGGGGGCTAGTAACTGGCCTCCCAAACTAAATCCTCAATATTTTGCTCTTACATTAGAGCTGAGGTTTCATGATCAAGCTTAGCATGACAACCCAAAGAAAGGAACCGATAGTGGGACTATTTTCTTCGGAAGACATTTCTTATGTTAAACAGTAATATAACATATCTCTCTGCGTACCTTTGTTTATAAAACCGTATGGCCAGATTACTTTGGTTTTAACATTTGCCACCTAAGCCTTTTCCCTTGTGACGGTGTCCTGGACTAGGGGGTACTCACCACGTCGTCTCCCAGTCAGTTAGATTGGGCCGATGACCCCCATGGCCGTATACTCATGGGCCAGTTCAAACAGCTACCGCATACAAGGAAGATTCCACAAGACTTTGTGGTCAAGACAAGGACTCCTCCCCCACCAGCGTATTCGGCTAGGACTCTTGTTATCCTAGGCCTCTGGTTCATTATATGAACCAGGGCTAGGCTAGTTGATAGATATACAAAACAACAATCATACCATAGGCTAGATTCTAGGGTTTAGCCTCTACGATCTCATGGTAGATCAACTCTTGTAATACTCATATCATCAAGATCAATCAAGCAGGACGTAGGGTATTATCTCCATCGAGAGGGCCCAAACCTGGGTAAACATCGTGTCCCCCGCGTCCTGTTACTATCTACCTTAGACGCATAGTTCGGGAAACCCTACCCGAGATCCGTCGGTTTTGACACCGACACCTTGGGTTTTCGCGAGCCTGATCGTCATCTTTATTTTAACCCCCGGGCCAGTGGTCCTCTAAGTGTTGGTCCAAACTAGAGCCCCTTGCAGCGCCACCTCGGGGAAACTTGAGGGCTGGTTTTAGTTCCACGGATGCTCATCCGGTGTGCCCTGAGAACGAGATATGTGCAGCTCGTATTGGGATTTGTCGGCACAGTCGGGTGGTTTTGCTAGTCTTGTTTTACCATTGTCGAAATGTCTTGCAACCGGGATTCCGAGACTGATCGGGTCTTCCCAGGAGAAGGGATATCCTTCGTTGACCGTGAGAGCTTGTGATGGGCTAAGTTGGGACACCCCTGCAGGGTATAAACTTTCAAGAGCTGTGCCCGTGGTTATGTGGCAGATGGGAATTTGTTAATATCCGGTTGTAGAGAACTTGACACTTAACTTAATTAAAATGAATCAACCGCCTGTGTAGCCGTGATGGTCTCTTTTCGGTGGAGTCCGGGAAGTGAACACGGTCTTGTGTTATGCTTGAATGTAAGTAGCTTCTGGATCACTTCTTGATCACTTCTAGCTTCTCGACCGTTGCGTTGCTTCTCTTCTTTCTCTCATTTGCGTATGTTAGCCACCATATATGCTTAGTGCTTGCTGCAGCTCCACCTCACTACCCTTTCCTACCCTTAAGCTTAAATAATCTTGATCTCGCGGGTGTGAGATTGCTGAGTCCACGTGACTCACGAATACTTCCAAATAGTTGTAGGTGCCGAGGATACCAGTGCAGGTGATGCTACCGAACTCAAATGGGAGTTTGATGAGGATTTGGGTCGTTACAACGTTGCGTTTCCTGATGATTAGTAGTGGAGCCCAGTTGGGAAGATCGGGGATCTAGCATTTGGGGTTGTCCTCCTTTATTTTGGTTCCGTAGTCGGACCTTTGATTGTACTCTGGATGATGTATGGATTATTTATGTATTGTGTGAAGTGGAGATTGTAAGCCAACTCTTTATCCCTTTCTATTTAGTACATGGGATTGTGTGAAGATTATCCCTCTTGCGACAAAACTACCATGCGGCTATGCATCTAAGTCGTGCCCCGACACGTGGGAGATATAGCCGCATTGTGGGTGTTACAAGTTGGTATTCAGAGCCATCCCCAACATAGGAGCCCCCTGCTTGATCCAATCACTGACGTTGTTGAGTCTAGAACAAAATGTTTTGAGTCTTAGTATTATATATATCGGAGAGTAGGATTCTTTTTACTCCTCAGCCCCTTCGTCGCTCTGGTGAGGCCTACTGACATAGAAGTTTTGAGTCTCCCCTCCTCAAATTTCATGAATATTTTTTAGGATCATGCGGGTATCTTGGAATCATTCTGATAGTTTTGTGACGAGAACATTGTTCTTGGTGCCTCCTGACATTTAGGGGTTGTGGCAGTGTCTCGGGGAGTTGAGCTCCGAGGTGTTGTCGTCATAATTTTATCGTTGCAGTTCTGGAATACCTGAGTTCGCCGACATCGAAAATATCTTTTATGCAGTTGTTGGTGAGATAACCTCGACGCCACCCAGTACTAGGGCGGGAGTTCGGGAATATTGCCATAACTCGTATAACGGATGCTTTTCGATGGTTGAGGTACGTGATTTCCGAAGGTTTCTTGATTATGTGTTGAAGGATGGATACAGCTGGATGTAGGTTTTGTTAGTTTGGGTGAGCTATTATGCTTCCCCTGTATCCCGAACACCTGATTGCATAACCAGAAAGTTTCGGGAGTTTTATAGGTGGGAATTCAAGTAGCTCTAGTATTTCTTGCGCGGATAGTTGGTTTGTGATTGGGTAATCCTTACCACTTTTTTATTCATATCCATACCTTGTTGCTTTATTCATCTACCTTTATCTAAGTGGCTTCTCAACCTTATGGACGTGTGATGATTTACTTAGGAATTCATTTCTTCATCCTTGTTCGAATGTTTATTGTGAAGACTACATGTTGCAATTTCGATCCATTGATTCGGCTTGTCTATCTGTCTTTCAAGATTCTAACGGATGTCATCCTCTCCAGGATGGCTCCTCCAATGCGTCAGAATCCAGACCGCAATGCTGGGGATCAGTCGAACCCTCTGCCACCACCTCCACCTCCGAAGGCATGGCAAGCAGTCATGGAGGCCACCAACGCCAACACTCAGATGCTTTTGCAACTCTTGCAAGAGCGCAACCAAGGTCAAGGCAGCCAAGGAAATCAAGGCCAAGGCAACAATCAGCCTCAGTTTGCTACCCTCAACCAGTTCCTCGCAAACCAGCCGAAGTCTTCTAGCAATTGTGTCGAGGCCACAGACGCCGACGATTGGCTCGTGGACATCTGCAAGCATTCTGAATGTAGCAATGTCAGGCCTGAGGACTTTGTCAAGTTTGCTCCGTTTCAACTCAAGGACCAAGTTGCTGAGTGGTTTCAATAATACAGAGATTCCAGAGGAGGTCGTGCGATTACCTGGGATGATTTCCGCCGAGAGTTCAAAGCTCATCACATTCCACCAAGTGTGGCTGAGAGCAAGCGTGAGGAGTTCCGCAATCTCAAGCAAGGCAGCATGTCCGTGTACCAATACAATACCCAGTTTCAGATACTTGCTCGCTTCGCTAAACAAGACGTTCCTGATGAAAAGAGTATGATCTATAAATTCAGAGGTGACCTCAGAGAAGATCTACAGTTAGGTCTCGTGCTTCTTGAGCCGACTATGTTCGATCAATTCTATAACATGGCACTAAATCAAGAAGCTGCTCAGCTCAAGTGTGAGGCTTCTAAGAAGAGAGTCAGGGATGCAGTTCAATCTTCTTCTTCATCACAAGTGGTAGCTTAGCAACAAAAGTTCTGGTTGCCTCCTCCTCCATTTCACCATCCCTACTAGCAAAAGAGCAAAGGTGGCAATGGATCTTCCCCCCCCCCCCAACCCACCCTATCAGAACAAAGCTCAGTCTCAAACTCCAAGGTCAAGTGCTCCTTATCATCGTCCGCTCTCAGAGGTTACTTGCAACAAGTGTCAGCAGAAAGGGCACTATGCAAACAAGTACTTCAACCAGAGGCGCCTTCCGCCTCCTCCTCCTGTGAGATCTTCAAGCAATGCAGTGGTCAAGCATAATTCCAAGGTTGCAAAGGTGAACATGATGAACGCAGCTCAAGAAGAGGATCCTTCAGAAGTGATCATGGGTAATCTTCCTGTTAATGACTTTCCTGCAAAAGTCTTATTCGATTCTGGTGCATCGCATTCTTTCATTTCAAGACCTTTTGGGGCTATGCATGATTTGGTTACTCAAGTATCGCTGAGACCTTTGTCTATTGCTTCTCTGGCTCGACAAATGACTTCTCGAGTATTTGTTCGGGATTCCGTTATCAAGATGGGCAACTATAAATTTCTGTCTTCTCCAATTGTTCTTGGTGACTCGGATATTGATCTAATTCTCGGGATGGAATGGCTTTCTAAGCACAAGGCTCTGCTTGATTGTGCTGCCAGGCAGATTCAATTGACACACTCTTCTGAGGATGTGATCATCTATGCCGCTTGTGACGAAACCATTCGACTGTTTTCTCTTAATGAGAAGGGCGAGTTGAATGCCATCTCTCAGATTCCAGTCGTTTGTGAATACCAAAGACGTCTTTCCAGAAGAGCTTCCGGGAATGCCTCCTCACCGGCCAGTTTAATTCGTTGTTGATCTTGAACCTGGCACGGAACCTATTTGCAAGCATCCTTACAAGCTTGGACCAGAGGAGTTGAAGAAACAACTTGATGAACAAGAGCGTATGGGTCTGATCAGACCGAGTTCATCTCCATGGGATTGTGGTGTTCTTTTTGTTCTGAAGAAGGATGGAACGGAACGACTCTATGTCGACTACTGTCCATTGAATAAGAAGACAATTAAGAACAAGTGTCCACTTCCCAACATCAATGAGCTTTTCGAGCAACTTAAAGGTGCCAAAGTATTCTCCAAGCTTGACCTCTGTATGGGTTATCATCAGAGTCGCATTCGTGAACAAGATATCCCCAAGACAGCATTTAGAACAAGCTATGGTTCTTATGAATATACTGTCATGTCTTTCGGCCTTGTCAATGCTCCTCCAACGTTCTCCCGCATGATGAACTTCATCTTCAACCCCTACACAAATGATATGGTCCTGGTGTATCTCGATGATATCTTGGTCTTTTCCAAGAATAAGGAGGATCATGCCAAGCATTTGAGATTGGTGCTCGACAAACTCAGAGAGCATCAATTCTATGGGAAGTTTTCCGAGTGTGAGTTATGGCTTGATGAGGTTCTTTACCTTGGTCATATCAAATCCTCCAAAGGCATCACATTTAATCCCGAGAAGGTGTCTGCAATTGTGAATTGGGAACCTCCTCAGAATGTCAAGCAGCTCCGCAGTTTTCTTGGGCTTGCAAGCTATTGTTGAAGATTCATTGAGAATTTCTCTAAGATTGCAAAGCCTCTTTCCAACCTCCTTCAAAAGCATGTCAGGTATGTGTGGATGCCTGAGTGTGACGTTTCGTTCAACACCCTCAAAGAGAAGTTAGTCAAAGGCTTCACACCACACTGATTGACAACGTGGGTCATTCTTGCATGGTTGGTGTTGGGGATATTACTACTGGAGGTAAACCGGCCTTATGTAGCCGGGTTGACTCTTTGAAGATCAGAAGCCCATGAAGATGTAAAGATGGTAGCGCTTTACGGAGGGCCCAAAGGCGAGTTACAGTATGTAAATGTAAACCGGCCTAGTCATGTAACTTGTATAGTAAGATAGAAAGAGAGAGGCCGAACCAGATACATTTATAAACCGGCTTTGGGACTCTGTAGCACGGTGGGCGTCAACCTATGTATATAAAGGGACGACCCGGCCGCGGTTTAGAGACAGACAACAACAACTCGAAAGCTAGACAAAGCGGATTTGCTCCCTGGCCTTCAAAACCCTAGCAATACCAATCACAACTAGACGTAGGCTTTTACCTTCATCGAAGGGCCCAAACTAGTATAAACTGCCGTGTCCCCTTGTCCGGTTTAACCCCTTTAAGCTAACCCGTTGTGATGGCTCCACAACTAAGTCCTTTCACGAGGACATCTGCCGTGACAAACCCACGACAGTTGGCGCCCACCATGGGGCCATCGCACGATGGTTTCGAGTTCTTGAAGGGCAGCTTCGATGGACTTAACGGATACGCTGTGGGCCAGATGATGAAGAGTCGCCGTGGCAAGCTCTACATCGACAACGCAGGATGGGGTCCCGAGGCCGATTCAATGGAATACGGGTACCGGGTCCCCTTTGGTGGGATTCACGTCTTCATCGGCAAGATCGGTGAACCGGCCCCCGAGCCGGACATCTGCACCGACATCATCGAAACGGCTCAGCGTGCAAGTTCTTCGCCGGTTCAGCCCGAGGCAAGGCATATTTTCGTAGGTGTCGTCCATGGATCAGGGCACGAGGACGGACCGGTGTCCGAAGGAGAAACCGTAGTCTGCTCTGATGACGAGTCTTCTGGAGAAACCGAATTGCTTTACCAATTGCAGGACGGCCGGATTGAGGGAGGATCCGAGGGCAACAGTATTCCGGATTCCCCCGGTCTGCCAAACCGGGCCGCCATCTTCATGGTCGGCACACAATCGGCGCCTCATTCATCTACCGCCGCAGCAATGCTCCCCGGTTCAACAACGGCCACACCAGCAGGGGCAGGAAGCTCGGCGCCACCTCCGGCCCAAGTCTTATCTGATTTGTTCGACGCTCTGGCAACATTGATGTCCGCGGAGGTAGACGCAGCAGCCAGGGATCAGCATGATGCGGAGATTGCAAAGGTGAAAGATCAGATAGCCCAGGCCAAGGCGGACCTGGTAGCAGAGAACGCCAGGATGGCTACGGAGTGGGCCGAGTTGGAAGCACAGGCTTAACGGATTAGACTGGATCAGAATGCTTCAGAGGAATTCATGAGAAGAAGGTACCGATCACCTCTCCCGTCGGTTTATGAGCCGCTGAATCTTTTCAACACGCCAGGTGCAGGAGCTGGTAACCAACCCACACTCAACCTGATGAGAACATGACTACCTTGGATACGACCAAAAATATTTCATACATGCATATTTGTCAGGTGATTTCTAATGCAAACTATTCAATAATCTATTTATGTTATCCAGAACAAAAATACTTCACACACTTTTGTGTTTTGTCTAATTGCAGGTGTATGGGACATTTGTACAATCCACATATGAAGATAAGGGAAAAGGAGAAGTTTATGTTGTGTTCAAAAAGTCCTCTCACGTCACTTTTGGGCCAAGAGAAGATAGAGTCTAAGTCTTTCACGTTCTGGATTCAGATTCGGACTGCACAGACATACCTGACTCAAAAACGCCAACAACTTTTTCATACGGACTCCGAATTGGGTGATTCTTTTTTTGTTGGAAACTAGATTTCATGCTCTTTCCAACACAATTGGATTCACCTTAAAATTCGTCCGGAGCGTTGAGTTACAGACGAAACAATCTGACGTTGCAGCAGAATCCGAGTCAAACTACAAGCCCAAAGGTGTTGCATCACTTCCACTTGGGCCCATGAGCCTTGTACGACCTAGGGTTAGTTTTAGGCTGCCTTGGGACGTCCTCCCACCTCCTTGGACGCCACCCCTTGCTCCTATATAAGTAGATCCATCTAGTAGCTTTTTCCTTGGGGTTTTGTTTAGATTAAAAGTTCGCCATAGCTGCAACTTCGCGTACTTCGTTTGTGTCCAACGACCAGACCAAGACGTCACAGAACCCCACCTTGATCAATAAAGCTTTCATCTTATATTCACAATATCCAGATTGCAATCTTAGTTTCTTGCTTGTTCTTCGTTTGCTCGCAGGAAACAGACCCTCGTGGTCAGGTTGATCGTGCTCCGGCGTGGTCAATAACCCTCGGAAGTTGGTTTAGCGATTGCTAAGGCGCGACGTCTCGCACGTTCGTAGTCGGATCGTCAAGGTCGACTCCCACAGAAAACGAAAGCCACTATCTCATCGAAACATCGGGACACCTTAGCCTCTATCAAGTGCTATCAGTTTTCAGGTTGCTTGGTGAGAATTTCCAGTTTTCCTAGATTAGATTTATTTTCTTACCTATTGTCCAAGAAAAAGCACAAAAAAGAGTTAGATCTATTCATCCTTGGTCCAAGCCAGTCTGAGCCTTTGCAATTTTCTTTTCATTGCTTGCATAGTTGAATTATCGGTTGCATCGTCGTGTCGAGTTGCTGGTCTTAGTGTCTAGTTCGTTTAGAGTTTCGAGTTCTGTTCACATTAGTCACGCCACCGCTGCATCATTATCTCTTCCGCTGTCCACCATCCACCCATCAATTTCCACCACGTGCTACCCACCATTCATTGTCATAATAATAGTTGAGATCGTTCAGATCTTCACTTGATCCAATCTGCATCTTATCTAGTTTGTTTTGGAAAGAGGGAGAAAAAAAGAGAGAGAAAAAACAAGAGAAAAAAAAGAGAAAAAAAAGAGAAAAAAAAAGTCAGAGGAAAAAAAGGAGAGAAAGAAAAAAAGTGTGAGGAAAAAAAAGTGAGAAGAAAAAAAAACAAAATTCGGATCTTTTTAGACTCAATCTCGTAGTTGAATTCGGATTGGAATCTGTTTTGTGCACTGTTCAGTAAAACAGGCATAACTTCCTCATACGAAGTCCGTTTTGCCTCCGCGAGTACTCAAACGAAAGCTAGAGACGAGCCGCATCTAAATAGTTGAAGAAGCAAGTTCAATATTTGGCACCTCAAAATAGGCTTCTAAATAGGTCTTTTTGCCCTCCGAAGTTCATGAACACAGTTTATTCCAGTTTTTTAGGACAGTTTTCGAATTTTTTGACTCCTCATATCAACTCGGAATTGAGTGATTCCTTTTGTGTTTGAAAGCTTGAGTCAATACCATTCTTGAAAAAAAATCGGCACAAACTTTTTCAGAGGAAAGTTGGAGACAAAGTTGTTGATATATCCTTCTTGGCTGTTGTTTCACATCATTATCTTTACTGCCGTTGTGATCTTCACTTATATCTTGCTGTCCAGAGCTACTTAGTATCCTTCATTGATGCTAGTTGTGCTACGACGTGACCTCATTAGTGTTCTAGGCTCGCGTCTCTAGTTCGGTCTAGCCTAGGACCAGCACAGTACCGTCGTTGAGCGTTTATTCAACATTGCATCTCTGAATTGATTATTGCTAATCTTTTGCTACCATATATAGCCAACCCAGCTCCACATATTTCTACACCGTGTATACGCATGTTCCCCTGGCAATCGCTTTACACAATCTTCAGAGTTATTTGACACCGCTAGTTGCCTCTCACCACCTGCTGCATGGTAAGAACTTGTAAGATATTGATATTTGCTTTACTGTGAGCACTTTACAACCACATCCTAGTAGTTCATAGGAACATTATTCTCGAATTTTGGTTCTTGTTTCTACTAATCATGACAGGTTCTAGAGATAGAAGTTCTTGGACGACGGACACATCTTCACCATCACGAGAGTTGGGACAACACACACAAGCATATGGTCAGGTTATCTCTTTACCATCATTTGAGGGTAGATTTAATCCTGCTATTTATCTAGCTTGGGAGCTTGAAGTAGAACAAGTTTTTAGTCACCATGATTTTTCTGAACTTGAGAGAGTACGAGCTACCATTAGAGCATTTACTGGTTTTGCTTCTATTTGGTGGAGTGTACATTGTAAGAAAAACATTGATAACCAACCCACAACTTGGAAAGTTTTGAAAGCTGTAATGAGACAACAATTTTTTCCTCCTTACTATCGTCGTGAATTGCGTCGCAAATTGGAGCAATTAAAACAAGGCAGTAACACTGTTCATGCTTACTACCAAGAGTTCAAATCTTATATGCATCATTGTGACATAGAAGAATCTGAGGATGATACAATGAATAGATTTTTTGGTGGTTTGAACCATGATATTCAGGCAAGATTTCAGTATATTCCTCATTGCATTACTGGTATGTATGTCCGTGCTTGTACCTTTGAGAGACAGATAAAGGAGGATGCATTAGGTGACTACAACAACTACTATTCCAGTTCATGCTCGCCACCGCTGGTGGGTTCCTCCATCATTGCACCTCGGATTATGAGCGCGACATCATCTCAAGGGTATGGTACATTGTCAACGTCCGTACCTACATCAGCTACATCTTTGCTACAAGGTAACAGTAAAGGTATTGATGATATAACTTCACATAAGAATGATGCATGCCTAGTTAACTTGAATGCGTCATGTATTGAGTTACCTGTTGATTTGAGCACACCACCTATTTTAGAGAATCTTGTTACTGTCATGAATGCGTCATGTGATCAAACAACTGAAATATCAATAATTTTGAGTGCACCCATTGAATTAACTGTTGATGCAAAAGAACTAATGTTTAATCATTTTGATATGGCCTCCAATCTTGGTGATGATTCTGTGTCCAATGACTTATTGCATGTTTGCTTATTTAAGCATGTTGTAGCATGTAAATTTGATGCAAGTAAGGTTTATTCACCAAAGTTGGGATGGTTTAATGATGAACATTGCGAATCTTTTGAAATAAATAAGAGCTTCACTTATATGTGCAAACTGAGTTCTAATATTTTCATGCCTTCTACTTCTTGTGATAATTTTTGGGCTTCAGTTTTTATGAACTATGAAAGTTACTCATGTATACATGTGTCATACGTGCAAAAATCAAGGGAAGTTAAACTGGATGACATATACATATACAACATGTACACCTTGTCTCTTTTGTTAGCCACATTTCAGATTAAGCAACGCCGAGGACGGCTTTGTTTTCAAAAAGGGGAGGATGATGAGAACATGACTACCTTGGATACGACCAAAAATATTTCATACATGCATATTTGTCAGGTGATTTCTAATGCAAACTATTCAATAATCTATTTATGTTATCCAGAACAAAAATACTTCACACACTTTTGTGTTTTGTCTAATTGCAGGTGTATGGGACATTTGTACAATCCACATATGAAGATAAGGGAAAAGGAGAAGTTTATGTTGTGTTCAAAAAGTCCTCTCATGTCACTTTTGGGCCAAGAGAAGATAGAGTCTAAGTCTTTCACGTTCTGGATTCAGATTCGGACTGCACAGACATACCTGACTCAAAACGCCAACAACTTTTTCATACGGACTCCGAATTGGGTGATTCTTTTTTGTTGGAAACTAGATTTCATGTTCTTTCCAACCCAATTGGATTCACCTTAAAATTCATCTGGAGCGTTGAGTTACAGACGAAATAATCTGACGTTGCAGCAGAATCCGAGTCAAACTACAAGCCCAAAGGTGTTGCATCACCTCCACTTGGGCCCATGAGCCTTGTACAACCTAGGGTTAGTTTTAGGCTGCCTTGGGACGTCCTCCCACCTCCTTGGCCGCCACCCCTTGCTCCTATATAAGTAGATCCATCTAGTAGCTTTTTCCTTGGGGTTTTGTTTAGATTAAAAGTTCGCCATAGCTGCAACTTCGCGTACTTCGTTTGTGTCCAACGACTAGACCAAGACGTCACAGAACCCCACCTTGATCAATAAAGCTTTCATCTTATATTCGCAATATCTAGATTGCAATCTCAGTTTCTTGCTTGTTCTTCGTTTGCTCGCAGGAAACAGACCCTCGTGGTCAGGTTGATCGTGCTCCGGCGTGGTCAATAACCCTCGAAAGTTGGTTTAGCGATTGCTAAGGCGCGACGTCTCGCACGTTCGTAGTCGGATTGTCAAGGTCGACTCCCACAGAAAACGAAAGCCACCATCTAATCGAAACATCGGGACACCTTAGCCTCTATCACAACCAGGCGGGGGCGCCAGGAGCAGGAGCGCCGGTTCAGCCACGCACGACCGACCTGCCTCGCTAGAACAACGTTGTACCATCAACGCCGCCCGGGCATTATTCCAACCCGTTGGACAACATTGTGGCCGCTGCGTCACGCCTGGCGGCCCTCCCAACCGACGGCGAGTCACCAGTTGCAGTGGAAGCACGTCGGGCCAGGGATCTCCTTCAGACAGCACTAAATCAACAGCAAGCATATTCTCACAGCCGTGAGAGGATTCACTCCACTCCCCGCCCAAGCCAGAGTTATAGCAGACACGTGGAAGACGAACCGGCCGTGTCCAGTTGTGCACACCGCCGAAATTCGCCATGAGGGAACAACCCGGCTGGGGGAGGTGCTGATGCGCAAGATGTTGTGGATCATGGCCGCGCACGTCGAGAGGCCGAGTTGACAGCTCGACACGAGGCACGACAGCATACTCCGGTTCACCCCACTGCCTCCGTGGAGCCAGGGGTGATGTTCAATTCCTTAGGGGTACCGTGTTTATCTCCTGCTTTGCGTAATGTGCGACTACCCAAGGATTTCAAGGGCCCTCGTAAGGTACCAAATTATACCGCTGATTTCCAGCCAGAGGCGTGGGTGGAGAGTTATGAGATGGCAATGGAGATGTTAGATGTGGACGAGGCGGTGTGTGCTAAATATTTCACCATGATGTTGGAAGGAACAGCTCGCACTTGGTTGAAGAGCTTGCCGACCAACTCTATTGGATCATGGGCCGAATTGAAGCATCGGTTTATCCAGAACTTCAAGGATACGTGTAAGCAGCCGATGTCAATTGTAGATCTGGCCGCTTGTGTCCAAGAGGAAGGGGAGTCCACGACCCATTGGGTCAAACGGGTCTTGGCGATTTTGCATTCGTCAGATCGTATCAACGCAGACACCACGGTGTTAACGTTAGAGGGTAATTGCTGTTTCAAACCGTTGAAACAGAAGTTGGGAAGGCTCAAACGTCACTACAACGACATGTCAACACTCATGGCTGCTTTGGTTAAATACGCCGATTCAGATAACACCAAGGATCCGGATTCAGAGGAGGACAAACTGGAGAAGGGTAAGAAGACCGGCAATGCCAAAGGCCAACAACACAATTCGGCAGGCCATGGAAACGCGGGTAAGCGCAAGGCCGACAGTGGTTTGGACTTTGTCGCAAATACCAACGCGCAGGAGAATGGCCAGCGCCGTAAAGGCAAGCAGCCCCAGAGGGGTGGAGGTCCAGGCAACAATTTGGAGCGTTTGTTAAATCAGCCCTGTCCAATGCATGTATCAAAGGAGAAACCGGCATCACATCTCTAGAAAGATTGTTATATCATGCGGGATTTCAAGAATTCCAATATATTCCAATATGACAACGGCCCGCCCGGCGGTTCAGGAGGAGGTTTCCACGGGCCGGGTTACGGAGGTGGTGGTTCCGGTTCAGGGTTTCCAGGTTGAGGGAGTCCTGGATTAGGGGGTGTTTGGGTAGCCGGACTATACCTTCAGCCGGACTCCAGGACTATGAAGATACAAGATTGAAGACTTCGTCCCGTGTCCGGATGGGACTTTCCTTGGCGTGGAAGGCAAGCTTGGCGATGCGGATATTCAAGATCTCCTACCATTGTAATCGACTCTGTGTAACCCTAACCCTATCCGGTGTCTATATAAACCGGAGGGTTGTAGTCCATAGGACATCAACTCCATATACAACAGTCATACCATAGGCTAGCTTCTAGGGTTTAGCCTCCTTGATCTCCTGGTAGATCTACTCTTGTACTACCCATATCATCAATATTAATCAAGCAGGAGTAGGGTATTACCTACATCGAGAGGGCCCGAACCTAGGTAAAAACATCGTGTCCCTTGTCTCCTGTTACCATCCGGCCTTGACGCACAATTCGGGACCCCCTACCCGAGATCCGCCGGTTTTGACACCGACATTGGTGCTTTCATTGAGAGTTCCTCTGTGCCGTCGCAATCAGGAAGGATGCATCCTCCCGTCTTTAAAGACGACGCCGTTGCTAAGGGAGCCTTGGCTATCGGCCAAACTCTCCGGATAGGTGGTTTCCTCATGACCGCCTGTTCGGCTGTTGCGTCGACGGTGACCTCTCGGGTCATCAAAAGCAACCTACACGTCAGCTCGGAGCTCGTCGAGCAGCTAGATCCAATGGAGCTCTCTTCCGTAAACGAGCTCTTGGATCGCATCGCCGCCCTGAGGGTCGCTACGGATTACGACCAGGTTGGGCTTAAACCTGATCTAAGAGAAATTAACTCTCCCCAAGTCACCCACCACGTTGCCGTGGTAGAGGCGCAGTACGGCGACCCTTCATCTATTTTAAGGACTAGCTACGTCCGAATCCCCGACCCCTCCAAGCCGGGTACCCGTGGAGGGGAGGATGTAACTCAAGACCTGAGCTTAGGATCAGGCAACGGGCTAGATTCATTGGACAACATCCAAGAATCCGAACTTCAGAGTTCGGAAACTCTTCGGCCTCTGAATCTTGGATTGGGTGAGGTTTCAGATTCAACGACACCCGCCCACCCGAACATAAGCGATCTCTCCCAAATCAGGCAGAGGCCCGAGGAAACAGTACATCATTACTGGGCCAGATTCCTCCTGGTTATGAACAGGATAAAGGATTGCCGCGAGGGAGACGCAATCTCAATTTTCTGCAGTAATTGCACGGACGAGGGAATCCTTAACGCCGTAAGTCGTCGTGATATTACACGCTTCGCTGACTTGGCGTCCATAGTACAAAAATACTGTGCGATGGAAAGTGCCTGGAAAACCGAAATAAAATTTTGGGATAATCCGGCCTTGAATAGTAATCCCGTCCGAACTAAGAGGGTGCATCATCATAGGACACCCGGGATAAACACCAAAAAGCCAAAACCCTCTACAGGGCATGGGACCATACTGGAAAGGTGGCTTGATGGACCCTGTAGAATTCACAGTACAGAGGACGCCCCACCAACTCACAGCCTTAGAGAATGTTGGATACTCCGGCAGGTGGCCAAAATTGCCGAGGACCTCTTAATTCTGGAGGCCGCAGAAAGCCAGCCCGAGGACACCAGTACCGTTCTCACAGTCTTCGAGACTTTCGCATCAAACAATATGCGAAAAAGAACACTCCACAGCCTCGCCGAAGTCTATCAAGTTGCAACAATAAATCCATGGAGCGACACTGCTATTACCTTCAACGCAAGTGATGAACCTAGATTCCGAACAGCCCAAGCACCAGCCGCATTGGTCCTCAGTCCCATAGTGGACGGCTTTCGCCTCACCAAGGTGCTCATGGATGGGGGCAGTGGACTGAACCTCATTTATGAGGAAACCCTTCAAAAAATGGAAATAGACTGGAACCGCATCGAGCGAAGCAGCACAACCTTTAGAGGAATAATCCCAGTCGGGAAGCGCGCTGCACAGGAAAAATCACACTAGATGTGGTGTTCGGCACGCCGGATAATTACAGGTCCGAAGAAGTCACGTTTCAGGTGGCCCCATTCAAAAGCGGATATCACGCTTTACTAGGGCGGGAAGCATTCAAAATCTTCCAAGCAATACCCCATTACGGGTACATGAAGCTTAAGATGCCTGGGCCGAACGGAATTATCACTCTAGCTAGTGATCTAGACATAGCACTCCGCGCCGAAAACAAGATGGCCGCATTAGCCCTTGAGGCACTATCCGAAGCCTTAGCGGCCGAGGAACTGACTGCGTTGCGCTCCACGGTTAACAGGGATGATGTGATACTCGACAAGAGATCCAAATCCACATCCTTCAAGCCAGCTGACGAAATAGTCAAATTCCAGGTCCATCCAACGGACCCCAATAAAACAGCTTCCATCGGGGCACGACTGAACCCTGATATAGACGCCGCACTGCGAGAGTTCCTACGAGAGAACTGGGACATTTTCGCCTGGCACCCTTCAGACATGCCAGGGATCCCACGCAGGCTGGCCGAACACAGCTTAAATATCCTAAAAGGATTCAAACCTGTTAAACAAGCCCTTCGGCGTTTTTCCGAACCCAAGAGACAGGCTATGGGAGAGGAGCTAGCCAAGCTATTGGAGGCCGGATTCATTAGAGACATAAAACATCCGGACTGGCTAGCAAACCTGGTGATGGTACCAAAGAAGGACAAATCCTGGCGCCTGTGTGTCGATTTTAAAGACCTTAACAAGGCTTGCCCAAAGGATCACTTCCCCCTCCCCCGTATCGATCAAATTATCGATGCCACCGCAGGACATGATTCGTTGTGTTTCCTCGATGCATACTCCGATTACCATCAAATCAAGATGGCAGAATCAGACCAAGCCGCAACAGCATTCATCACACCATACGGCCCATTCTGCTTCAACACAATGCCCTTCGGGCTGAAAACGCCGGCGCAACATATCAGCGCATGATCCAGACATGTCTGGCAAACCAGATCGGCAAAACAGTGGAGGCGTATGTGGATGATGTGGTCGTCAAATTAAGACATGTCGAATCTCTAGTAGACGACTTGAGGCTTACATTCGATAACCTCCGAAAATATGACATCAAGCTCAACCCAGAAAAATGCGTCTTCGGCGTCCCAGCCGGAAAGCTCTTGGGCTTCATTGTATCCGGTAGAGGAATTGAAGCAAATCCAGCCAAGATCCGAGCTTTGTCACAATTGGATATCCCAAAGGACCTCAAACAAATACAAAATTTAACCGGATGCGTGGCGGCTTTAAGCCGCTTCATCTCCCACTTGGGAGAAAAGGCACTACCCCTCTATCGCCTCCTTCGGCGCACCGAACACTTCGAGTGGACGGCTACCACCACGGCCGGACTTGATGAAATAAAAGCCATATTGGCAACAAACCCAGTCCTGGCCGCGCCGAACACCGGCGAATCAATGTTATTGTACATTGCAGCAACACATCAAGTTGTCAGCGCAGTGCTTGTTGTCGAGCGGGAAACGGATGGACACAAATTCCCCCTTCAAAGGCCGGTCTACTATGTGTCCACTGTCCTCACTCCATGCAAATCATGGTACCCGCATTACCAAAATATTGCATACGCGGTATTCATGGCATCCCGGAAGCTACGACACTACTTTCAAGAGTGTTCCATAACAGTAGCCTCAGAAGTACCACTCAACGATATTATCAACAACCGCGATGCAACGGGCTGGATTGCAAAATGGGCCATCGAGCTTCTCCCGTTTGATATAACCTATAAGCAATGGCGAGCTATTAAATCGCAAGTTTTGGCCGACTTCGTCGCAGAATGGACGGAGGCCGAGCTCCCTAAAGAGTACGGCACATATTCAAACTGGATTATGCATTTCGACGGCTCCAAAATGTTGGCCGGACTGGGGGCTTGCGTCGTCCTGACGTCCCCATAGGAGACACAGTCCAATATGTGCTCCAGATCATGTACACGGATTCCAACAATGCAGCCGAATATGAGGCCCTCCAACATGGTCTCCGGATAGCAGTATCCATGGGTATCCAGCGCCTAGAGGTACGCGGGGATTCAAAACTTGCGATATCCCAAATAAATGGAGACTTCGACGCCAAGGACCCAAAAATGGCAGCTTACCGCAACGCCGTCCTAAAAATGTCAGCTCAGTTCGAAGGGCTGGAATTTCACCATATAGCCCGAGAAAACAATCAAGCAGCGGACGTCCTGGCACGCATCGGAGCAAAACGCGATGCAGTCCCCCCCAACATCTTTTTGGAAAGATTGTTCAAGCCATCCGTAGCATGGGAGGGGGAACCCGCAAATAACAGCCCGGACCCAGCCGCACCACTCGACGCCGAACAATCTGACATAATTGGAGGCTCTGCCAATGAAATTACACCTTCAGCCCACGTAATAATGGCGGTTATCGCCCCGTGGACAGAACCATTCCTAGCCTACCTTACTAGGCAGGAACTCCCGGAGGACCAAAACGAGGCCCGCTGCATAGTGCGGCAATCTAAAGCCTATAGAGTCCATGAGGGAGAGCTTTATAAGAAAAGCACTACCGGAGTCCTTCAAAGATGCATCTCCGAAGAGGAAGGGCGGAACCTTTTGGCTAAAATTCATGTCGGACTCGGTGGTCACCACGCCGCTGCTTGGTCCCTTGTTAGCAAGGCTTTCCGTAAAGGCTTTTATTGGCCGACGGCCCGAGCAGACGCTCAGGACCTAGTCCAACGATGCGTTGGGTGCCAACTTTTTGCCAACCAAAGCCATATGCCACCCACCGCACTCCAAACTATACCCATCACCTAGCCTTTTGCGGTCTGGGGGCTAGACATGGTCGGACCCCTTAAAGGTGGGACCCATAGGAAAAAATACTTACTGGTCACGGTGGATAAGTTCACCAAATGGATAGAAGCCAAGCCTGTTAAAACGGCCAAATCCGGACCTGTGATAGACTTCATATCCGGGGTTGTACACCGTTATGGCGTCCCCCACAGCATCATAACCGATAACGGTACAAACTTTACCGCCGACGGGGTAAAACTCTGGTGCAAAAACATGGGCATCAAGCTCGATTATGCTTCCGTCTATCACCCACAAACCAACGGCCAGGTCGAACGTGCAAATGGTCTTATCATGAGCGACATTAAACCCAGACTGGTGCGGTCCCTCAAGGAATCTAACACGCACCGGGTAGAGGAGCTCGACTCCGTGCTATGGGGGCTACGGACCACGCCAAATCGCACCACCGGATACACACCATTTTTTATGGTGTACGGCGCAGAGGCAGTCTTGCCCTGTGACATAATTCATGACTCACCTAGAGTGCGCATGTACGAAGAAAGAGAAGCCAAGCTCGATCGGCAGGACAACTTGGACGCCTTGGAGGAGGAGCGTGACATGGCAAAAGCCCGTTCCACATTTTATCAACAGCAGGCCCGAAGATATCAAAGCAGAGAAGTACGGGCCAAAAATTACAACATTGGCGAACTAGTTCTACGCCTGCCGGATAAGAAAAAGGACAAACTCAAGCCCAAGTGGGAAGGTCCATTCATAATCAACCAAGTCCTGACTGGTGGGGCGTACCGTCTGCGAGATGCGTCGGATAACCGACTCGAGCCGAACCCGTGGAACGCCACCCGTCTCCGAAGATTCTATGTGATAGAGGCTAAGGTGTCCCGATGTTTCGATGAGATGGTGGCTATCGTTTTCTGTGGGAGTCGACCTTGACGATCCGACTGCGAACGTGCGAGACGTCGCGCCTTAGCAATCGCTAAACCAACTTCCGAGGGTTATTGACCACGCCGGAGCACGATCAACCTGACCACGAGGGTCTGTTTCCTGCGAGCAAACAAAGAACAAGCAAGAAACTGAGATTGCAATCGGGATATTGCGAATATAAGATGAAAGTTTTATTGATCAAGGTGGGGTTCTGTGACGTCTTGGTCTGGTCGTTGGACACAAACGAAGTACGCGAAGTTGCAGCTATGGTGAACTTTTAATCTAAACAAAACCCAAAGTCTAAACGACGCCCTAAGGGCTGTATATATGGAGGAAGAGGGGGGAATTTCGTGGCCCTTGAGGGTGGGGTCCGAAACCAACCCTAACTCTTGTTTCCCCACACATACGGACTCTAAAAATAGCCTATACTTAAGTATTTCGAAATTACATGGGCCTGGCCCATTAATAAGGTGACGCAGCACCTAGAATAGCCTATGGACGAATATTATGAAGTGGCATCTTGTATATTTCGTCCAAGGCTTCATGCACTCCTTATGGCGGCTTTAAAGTCCTGAAATCATCACTTGTAACTCCGTTCTTGATCCCCTTGCGCATGCCATCAACTCCATGCGTGTTCTTGCTCCAATGTTCATCCTTCTCCAAGCTAGGCCTTTCATTTGTAAGCAAAACAAATGTATCCAATTTAGGCAGCATCATAATCTCATGAACATTAGAATCATTACCAAGAAACGAAAGTACCTGGTAATTTAATTGGCGTGCGCGAGCTCTAGTAATTGGTCCAGTATATGTAACAGTAGGGGCTGTGGGTGTAACAATGGTATTGATGTCCTCATCATCCTCCCCTTCTTGAAATGAAGTCGTCCTCGACGGAAGCGCATCTTCCTCACCCAAATAAGGCTTCAAATCTGCAATGTTAAAAGTGGGACTAACCCCAAAATCTACATGTAGCTCAAGTTTATATGCATTATCATTTATTTTCTCTAACACCTTAAAAGGACCATCAGCACGTGGCATTAGCTTTGATTTGCGCAGATTAGGAAATCTATCTTCACGCAAATGTAACCAAACAAGATCTCCAGGCGCAAACACAACATGTTTTCTACCCTTATCTCCAGCAAGTTTATATTTAGCATTCATACGCTCAATGTTTTCCTTAGTTAACTCATGCATTTTTAAAATCAATTCAGAACGTTCTTTAGCATCAAAATTAACCTTCTCTGAAGATGGAAGAGGCAACAAATCAATAGGTGCACGAGGTAGGAAACCATACACAATTTCAAAAGGGCACATCTTAGTAGTAGAATGCAATGAGAGATTATAAGCAAATTCAATATGAGGCAAGCATTCTTCCCACATTTTCTTGTTATTCTTCAAAACAACCCTAAGCATAGTAGACAATGTTCTATTGACTACTTCAGTTTGTCCATCAGTTTGGGGGTGACAAGTAGTACTAAAAAGCAGCTTAGTCCCCAACTTAGCCCATAAACATCTCCAAAAGTGGCTAAGAAATTTAGTATCACGATCTGAAACAATAGTATTTGGCACACCATGTAAGCGAATAATTTCACGAAAGAACAAATCAGCAACATTAACAACATCATCGCTTTTATGACATGGTATAAAGTGTGCCATTTTCGAGAACCTATCCACGACAACAAATATGCTATCCCTCCCCTTCTCTGTTTGAGGTAAACCTAAAACAAAGTCCATAGATATATCCTCCCAAGGAACACTAGGTACTGGCAAAGGCATATATAAACCATGAGGATTGAGTCGTGACTTAGCTCTTTGACATGTAGTGCAGCGAGCAACAAAACGCTCAACATCCCGTCTCATCTTTGGCCAAAAGAAATGTGTAGCAAGTATATCCTCCGTCTTCTTGACGCCAAAGTGTCCCATTAATCCTCCTCCATGCGCCTCCTGCAACAACAAAAGACGAACGGAGCTAGCTGGAATGCATAGCTTGTTAGCACGAAACACAAATCCATCATTAAGAACGAACTTGTTCCAAGTTCTCCCTTCCTTACAATTCTGCAATACATCTTTAAATTCAGCATCATGAACATATTGATCTTTGATGGTCTCCAAACCAAATATTTTAAAGTCAAGTTGTGAAAGCATAGTATAACGACGAGACAAGGCATCAGCAATAACATTTTCTTTACCCTTCTTGCGTTTAATGACATAAAGGAAAGTCTCAATGAATTCAACCCATTTAGCATGTCTACGGTTCAGTTTTGCTTGACTTTTAATGTGTTTCAAAGATTCATGATCAGAATGTATAACAAATTCCTTGGGCCATAAATAATGTTGCCATGTTTCTAAGGTCCGAACAAGAGCATATAATTCTTTATCATAAGTAGAATAGTTCAGACTAGGCCCACTCAATTTTTCAGAAAAGTATGCAACAGGTTTTCCATCTTGTAATAACACACCTCCTAATCCAATTCCACTAGCATCACATTCAAGCTCAAAAGTCTTATTGAAATTAGGAAGTTGGAGTAAAGGAGCATGTGTCAACTTATCTTTCAAAACCGTGAAGGCTTCTTCCTGTGCGGTACCCCAAACAAAAGGCACATCCTTCTTTGTAAGCTCGTTGAGAGGTGCAGCAATGGTGCTGAAATCTCTCACAAAACGCCTATAGAAACCAGCGAGGCCAAGGAAACTCCTCACTTGTGTAACCATTTTGGGCTGCGGCCAACTCTCAATAGCTTCAATCTTGGCTTTATCAACTTCAATTCCCTGTGGAGTAACAACATAGCCAAGAAAAGATACTCGGTCGGTGCAAAAGGTGCACTTTCCAAGGTTTCCAAACAAACGTGCATCACATAGAGCAATAAAAATAGCACGTAAATGTTCCAAATGTTCCTCCAAAGATTTGCTATAAATCAATATGTCATCAAAGTAAACTACCACAAATCGTCCAATGAAAGCACGTAAAACTTCGTTCATTAACCTCATGAAAGTACTAGGTGCATTAGTTAACCCAAAAGGCATGACTAACCACTCATATAATCCAAACTTAGTTTTAAATGCTGTTTTCCATTCATCACCCAATTTCATACGAATTTGATGGTATCCACTACGCAAATCAACTTTGGAGAATATTGTAGAGCCACTCAATTCATCAAGCATATCATCTAGCCTAGGAATAGGATGACGATAACGAATAGTAATATTATTAATGCCTCTACAATCAACGCACATACGCGACGTACCATCCTTTTTCGCCACTAAAATGATAGGAACAGCACAAGGACTAAGGGATTCGCGTATATAACCTTTGTCGAGGAATTCTTGTACTTGACGCATAATCTCCTTCGTCTCCTCTGGATTGGTACGGTATGGTGCACGGTTGGGTAGCGAAGCACCGGGAATTAAGTCAATTTGATGCTCAATCCCTCGAATAGGTGGTAATCCCGGTGGCACGTCTTGTGGAAAGACGTCAGCGAACTCCTGCAAAATGTTAGTGACAGCAGGGGGCAAAGAGGAAGGCACGTCCTGGAATGAAAATAATGCCTCTTTGCACACAAAAGCATAGCAAACAGATTTGCTGAAATCTAGCTCATCAATATCAGATTTGGTGGCAAGTAAACATGCACTTTTCAATTTAATTTCAGAAACAACAGTAGATGGTTTATCATTAGGCTTCATTTGGTGCTCAAATTCTTTTGCCACAATCTGTTTTTCACTCTTATTTGTCTCCTGTTTTGCTTTATTAGCTCTATTAATATCATCTTTAAAAATGGAATCAGGAGTCATAGGAAGCAAACTAATATTTTTATCGTTATGAACAAGAGTATACTGATTGTTTCTACCATGGTGTACAGAATTTTTATCAAATTGCCATGGTCTACCAAGTAATAAGGAACATGCTTGCATAGGTACCACATCACAATCAACATAATCAACATATGTAGAGATACTAAAATGCACACGAACAATACGTGTTACCTTAACCTTGCCGCTGTTGTTGAACCATTGGATGTAGTAAGGATGTGGATGTGGTCTTGTGGTGAGAGATAGCTTCTCCACCATCTCCATGCTAGTCAAGTTATTGAAGCTCCCTCCATCTATGATCACGCGAACAGAACGTTCCTTCACAACTCCCTTTGTATGGAACAAATTATGCCTCTGATTTTGCTCAGCTTGTGTAACCTGCACACTCAAAACACGTTGAGCAACTAAACATTCATACCTGTCAGCATCTTCAGGAGCCATGTATTGCGTCTCATGATCAGAATCGTCTCCACCGTGTTCGTCACGTGTAATAAGAGCCAAAGTCTCCTCATCATAGTCACTAGCGGACTCATACCCACCATCCTCAGTAACAATCATCACACGCTTAGATGGGCATTCTCTCGCATAATGACCTCCACCCTTGCAACATCGACAAATAATATCATGTGTTTGCCCTGTTGATGCCATGGATGAAGAAGAGCTCTTTGCAGGCCCAGAAGGTGTGCTCTTGGCAGATAGTGGTGATTGTGCCTGCTTTATTGTATCACGGTTGGAGGTGGTAGCCGACGGAGGCGCCGGTGTAGCAGAACGTGTGGAAGTAGATGATGCACGTGGTGTCCATGATGAAGGTCGACCTGCAGAAAAGTTAGTCCGCGCCAATGCCTGTCGATCCTGCACTTCACGTTCAGCTTTACAAGCAAGATGGAATAAACGAGTGATATTAGTATACTCCTTATACTCTAGAATCGTCTGAATCTCTCTATTTAATCCACCCATAAAACGTGCAAGCATAGCTTCATTCTCCTCAACAATACCACATCTAATCATGCCAGTTTGTAATTCCTGATAATATTCTTCTACAGAATTTTTTCCCTGTCTTAAGCGCTGCAATTTTTGAAGTAATTCACGTTGATAATATGGTGGAACCCAACGACATAGCAGTTTTCAAAGCAGCCCAAGTAGCCGGAATAGGATATAATCTACAATGCTCAGACCACCAAACACATGCAAAACTAGTGAAAGCACAAACAGCAGCAGGAAAACGTCTCTCCTCGGGATATTGTAAACATGTAAATCGTTGTTCAGTTTCTAACTCCCAAGTAAGATATATATCAGGAACATATCTACCCTCAAATGGTGGAATATTCAATTTTAGTTTAGGGACATGGTCATGATCTCGTACCTGAGGGTGAGCCCTACCATTGCCATTATTTGCATGTGGACGACCTGGTGGTTGCTGTGCTTTTGGTGGCACGTAGTTCTGATTTTGATCAACCTCATCCTCATAATCTCCCACATAAGCATCCTCCTCCACATCAGCAGTAGGAGCCACAGAAGTATCAACAGCAGCACCAGCAGTTTGGCCCGACTGAAGAGGGACACGGCTCGCTCGGCGGAGGGCTGTTTCCCGACGTGGAGGTAGTCGGTGTTGTTGCTGTTGTTGCAGAGGTGCGGCAGGAGCAGCCGGTGGTGGTGGTGGAAAACGCGAAAGCAATTCAGCAAACTTGTTATCGAGCTTTGTTTCAAACGTCTTCTCCATGCCATCTATCTTCTCCATGGCCTCTTCAAATCTGTTTATCACATCTTGCACCTGTCCATTCATCATTTGCTGAAACGTATCATGAAGCTCCTTGTTCGTCAAGTTCTCCCAGTCAGTCTCGTCGGCTTGTGATCCTGGCATGGTTAGCAGCAATAGAAACACACAAGAATATGATCCTACAGACTACTAACAAGTGGTGGTGGTGGCGGGTGTCACAAATCCGTCAAGCAAATCTCAAATTCTTACCAGTTCTTACCCAGCAGCAGGCGGTGATCGGCAACCGTTGTAGTCAAAAACTCTCAAAAGCTTGGATAGAGCGATTGCCAGGGAGAGTCAAACGCACGATGTAGATGTATGTGGAGCTGGGAAGGCTTATAGTATGGTAGCAAAAAGGGTCAGCAATAATCAATTCAGAGATGCAAAGTTGAATAAACGCTCAACGACGGTACTGTGCTGGTCCTAGGCTAGACCGTGCTAGAGACGCGAGCCTAGAACACTAACAAAATCACGGCGCTGCACGTAAATAAGGGAAAAGCACACTCTGGAACTTTTTTTTTCGCTCTTTTTTTGCGCTCCTTTTTTTTGCGCTCCTCTTTTTTTGCGAAAAATCACTATAATGGCGAGTGTCTCAAAACTCTTCCCTCGTCAAACTGATAGGATGGGCACGAAAAAAAATTCACTTTTTTTCGGAAATCATGGCAGCAACGACGAAAAAGTGCGACAAAAAATCACTATGATGGCACGTGGCTCAAAAGACTCAGAAAAGCCTAAAAATAGGATAGGGAAAAAAATTTGCCCGTGAAAATTTTGGCCTAAAAACTGCCCGGGGGTCTCCAGACTCTTTTTTTTCCGAGACCTACGCAGGCAAGGAAACACGACTCGGAATTTAGATTGATCTCAAGAACAAACCTAATATGAGAAGAACTCGGATTGGTGGTGGATATATGATTGTGGTATATGGCAGCGGTGGTGGTATATGGTAGCGGTGGTGGTATATGGATAGAGATTGGTGGTGGTATATGGATACGGATTGGTAGTGGTATATGGATATGGATTCAGAGCGGTGGCGGATAAGCAAAAGTGGTAGATGGGCGATGATGATGGTGCGGCGGCGGCGTGACAACTTATGACCAGAACTCGAAACTCTAAAAGACTAGACTCTAAGACCAGCAACTTGACACGACGATGCAACCGCAAATTCAACAAAGCAAAAACCCTAAAAATATTATGCAAAGGCTCAGATTGGTTCGGATAGGATGAACTAACCCTAATTTTTTTGTGTGGCTTTTTTTTTGTGGACTGTAGGTATGAAGAACAGACTCGATCTAATCTACGAAAAACTGTAAAAATCTCACCGAGCAACCTAGAAATCTGATACCACTTGATAGAGGCTAAGGTGTCCCGATGTTTCGATGAGATGGTGGCTATCGTTTTCTGTGGGAGTCGACCTTGACGATCCGACTACGAACGTGCGAGACGTCGCGCCTTAGCAATCGCTAAACCAACTTCCGAGGGTTATTGACCACGCCGGAGCACGATCAACCTGACCACGAGGGTCTGTTTCCTGCGAGCAAACAAAGAACAAGCAAGAAACTGAGATTGCAATCGGGATATTGCGAATATAAGATGAAAGCTTTATTGATCAAGGTGGGGTTCTGTGACGTCTTGGTCTGGTTGTTGGACACAAACGAAGTACGTGAAGTTGCAGCTATGGCGAACTTTTAATCTAAACAAAACCCAAAGTCTAAACGACGCCCTAAGGGCTGTATATATGGAGGAAGAGGGGGGAATTTCGTGGCCCTTGAGGGTGGGTTCCGAAACCAACCCTAACTCTTGTTTCCCCACACATACGGACTCTAAAAATAGCCTATACTTAAGTATTTCGAAATTACATGGGCCTGGCCCATTAATAAGGTGACGCAGCACCTAGAATAGCCTATGGACGAATATTATGAAGTGGCATCTTGTATATTTCGTCCAAGGCTTCATGCACTCCTTATGGCGGCTTCAAAGTCCTGAAATCATCACTTGTAACTCCGTTCTTGATCCCCTTGCGCATGCCATCAACTCCATGCGTGTTCTTGCTCCAATGTTCATCCTTCTCCAAGCTAGGCCCTTCATTTGTAAGCAAAACAAATGTATCCAATTTAGGCAGCATCATAATCTCATGAACATTAGAATCATTACCAAGAAACGAAAGTACCTGGTAATTTAATTGGCGTGCGCGAGCTCTAGTAATTGGTCCAGTATATGTAACAGTAGGGGCTGTGGGTGTAACAATGGTATTGATGTCCTCATCACTATGCCTAGCGCCGGACTCTGTGTTTGTCTCCTTCCTCTGTCCATTTTTTGCATTTTTCTGTCTTACATTTCTCTCCTTCCCCTCTTTTCTTTTATAGCCCTTAAAGGCTCATCTAGTGACGCGCCACTCACACTCATTAAACCTGGGGGCTTCTTTAACAAAAGCTTATTTATACGGGCTTCACGCCCAACACATGCGTCAAACTTCCGCATGTACCTTTTTCTTCACCATTATATGCATCGATATGACTTAAGTTTTGGCCAAGCTGGGTTGCCTGGCTCCTGTGCTTACCCCTACGTTCCCGATTGTTCGGCTAGGCGGTAAAGGGAGCACCTCTGCGATTGTTACTGCCGGGTCAGCCGGATGTGTACCTCAGACTAGGTGAAGCCGAAAGCTAGCGTTCTTAAGGGAATATTCGGTCGGTGAAATAAAAGATGATCTTTTTACTCACTTTATGCGCCCCCAGATGCTTTTTTCTACGTCTTTTCACACAGTCCGGACATGCACTTTAGGGCATGCCTCCCAGCGAAAGGAACCCCTAACGGAACTATTCTCTCTGGAAGATGTTTCTTACTAACCATGTAATATAACATAACTAGTTGGGCACTTGTCTGATAAAGCACTAATGACCCCTACGCCTGGTCTCCACGCATACCTCGGTTCTTATATAACCGCTATGGTATTCAGACACACTCCGGACCGTTAGGTCCCGAGGTTGAAGCGAAAAGGTCGGCAACGACAAACGATCTACAATCCGGCTAGAAGGCATTACACATGTCAATTCAAAATTACATAGTCATTCTGACTGATTGTATTCCTCTTCTATACCATCTAACAGGCTGTCTAATTTACAGTCCTGCTGGGAATACTTCGCGGCCAACTCTACTTGGCCGTATACTAAGCTTACAGGGATCTCCTTCCCGTCAGGCCCCACTGGTCCGACCTCGGCCATGTGGTTCGGGTCAGACTTCATAAAACGGGTCTTCACCATGGCCCAGGCCTGCCTAGCGCCTTGTCGGCAGGCCGATATCTTCCACAACCGGAAGCACCGCCGAGCTCCCTTCAGCTTCTCTGCAAGCTCTCCAAGGCCCTCGGGCATGGAGTGGGCAGGCCATAAGGCTTGGGCAACGCCTCGCATCGCCTGCCGAATTCGCTCGTGCAGTTGCAAGAGTTCGGGAAGAAGGTCACCCGTAGAACCGGGCATCTCCTCTGCAGGACGACCTGTGAGCATACCTACAGACGTTACTCTGTTAGTCGACTTCCTCGCCGAACTCTTTTTTCAAAGTTCGTTCAAGCACTTACTAAATATGCCGCGTCGAAGCCGCTGATTCTCCTTCATGGAGTCCGACAGCTGGCCACGAACATCTTTAAGTTCGGCGTCCAGCTTGGTGTTGGCATCCTGAAGATCATTCTTCTCTCGCCTCACCTTTGTCAATGTACTCTCACCGGCCTTTAGCCGGCGTAAGAGTTGTTGCTTTTCCGGATCGAGTCCGGCGCCATCTGCAATATGATTTGTCAGATTTGCACCCACACCGCACAATACTAATCTTTCGAAGTGTATCTTACCTGCGGAGGTCTCTTTGGGCTCCCCTGCTGCGGCTAGTGCGGCCTCTAGTTGGGCCTTGCACTTTTCTAGCTCCTGGGACAGTACGGTATTCTTCTCTGTAAGAACCTGCATATTAAATGATCCTTAAATCAGTTGCTCTAACTGTTTCAAGTCTCGGGGGCTACTGGTATATATATATATTTGACCAAAATTTTCTTACCCGTATGTCTTTTACATACTGCTCCGTGGCTCTGGCTAAACCATTTTGAGCGGCACGGAGGTACGCATCTCCCGAGTTAAAGGCATCTAAAGCCTCTTGGGAGAAACAAGCGTCGCGTAGAACTGTCCGGCGACGCCTGTGGTTCATGGCACTCTCCACTTCAGAATTTGTGGCAGACAGCCTATCCGCATCCTCTGTCGGAGGAGCGTCCGGTGCGCGCCTTGTGCTCGCCTCCGCTTCCTGGCCATACGTTGGAGCCTGGCTGGTGGAGGCGCGATTGGCAACCTCTCCGGATGTAGTCCGGCGAGGTCTCTTCGTTCTGAAGATAGCACGAACGTTAATATGCCCTGACAGAATAACACCAGGGAAACAGAGGGTGCGCTATACCTTTGCACCGGCATCTCAGTCTGGACTACATTCCTTTTTGCCCCACGGGGCCTTGCGGCCCCTCGTTGGCTAGCTGCCGCAGGTTCGGCCTCCCGCCTCGGAAATCTCCCCTGCAAAACACAGTTGTCATCAGAAACACCGGAATACGTGAGAATGGAATCTCTCTTAAGGGAATGAGACTCCAGTTTCTGTCACCTAGGAGGCCGGGATTAACCCTGGGTAATCAGCCGTAATGGCTACCAAGGTATTGTCCTTGCTTAGCTGATCAAACACCCCGTCGATAAGCTCCACCGATATGTCTGGATCCTCTTCGGAGTCCGGATCGAGGGACCGTTCTGGGTCCTCGGGCTGTGGAGTGCGGCTGTTTATATCCTTTACCTCCTGTCGCAGTTCCTACATTGAAGTCGTTAGACTACATATCTAACCATGGGAGTATAAAACAAATGGGCAAGCGCAATTGTTCACTTACCCAACTTGGAGGATCGTACATAGTAAATCCGGCCCGCGGGTTGACGTGGAGGAATTCCTCCTTTTCTCCTTTGTATAAAAAGGATAAGATCTTTACTAGGGCGGCGGCTGAGGCCGGCCACTTACGACCGTAACGGGTGGCGTCATCCTCCCCGTTGAAATCCCACATGGGGTGGCCTCTATATTGAAGCGGCTGCACCCCCCGCATAATGCATGTGGCCATGACTCCAATCATGGTTAGTCCGGAATGAGCCAACAGTCTTATCCGGCCCATCAGGTAAAGGACGTCTCTGTCGTTTTCTCTCTAAGAGCTTCGCGGACGCCAGCTCAAGCGTTTCTTCAATGGAGCACTGTTGAACTCAGGGAGACCGACCCGGATAGGGTCCGGTAGTGGGACGTCATCTATTCCGAAGGCTAGTCCTCGGACGCCTTCTTTGGGGTTCCGGATAGGTATCCGGTCCCGGCGATGCGCCATACTTCGGCTCCGCCCACTTGGTATATAGACCCCTCTTGAGAACGGGGCACCAGGAAGAATAACCTCTTCCACAGCGCGAAATGAGCCTCAACGCCTAAAAATAGCTCGCAAAGGGCGACGAAACCCGCAATATGTAATACGGAGGCGGGCGTGAGATTGTGCAGCTGGAGGCCGTAGAACTCCAGAAGCCCGCGGAGAAATGGATGAATTGGAAATCCCAGTCCCCTTATTAGATAGGGGACGAGGCACACCCGCTCTCCTTTAGAAGGATTGGGGGTGCTCTCCGCTTGTTTTCCGCCATTGTAGGTGGCGAGACCGGCTCGGACCGGGACCATGTATGCCTGAGGGAGAAATCCCTTGGCCTGAAGCAACACTAACTCGCTATGCGGGATGGTGCAACTCTCCCAGTCCCCGGGTTTGGGACCGGAGGGCGAGGGGAGGAGCTGCGGCGGCTGGTCATGTTGGAATGGACCTTTGCTGGAAGTGCTCTGATGATAACTTGCGGAGAGGAGAAGATGTGGTTTGGACCTAAATCCCCATCCCGTTAAAGAGGCGGCTCGTTTATACGGCTAGGGGTGTGGATGTAAAAACGCCCCAGCTTTTCGCATTCGTTTGACACGTGGAAGATGGCCATTATTGGGCGTGGAAGCCGAGGAGCACTACATTACAAAAATCGGACATTATTCCTACATGTACACAGGATTTGGAGGAGAACCCGCCTTGCAATGCCGAACAATCTGCGTGCCGGACTCGTCGTCATTGAAGCCTGGTTCGGGGGCTACTGAGGGAGTCCTGGATTAGGGGGTGTTCGGGTAGCCGGACTATACCTTCAGCCGGACTCCAGGACTATGAAGATACAAGATTGAAGACTTCGTCCCGTGTCCGGATGGGACTTCCCTTAGCGTGGAAGGCAAGCTTGGCGATGCGGATATTCAAGATCTCCTACCATTGTAACCGACTCTGTGTAACCCTAACCCTATCCGGTGTTTATATAAACCGGAGGGTTGTAGTCCATAGGACATCAACTCCATATACAACAATCATACCATAGGCTAGCTTCTAGGGTTTAGCCTCCTTGATCTCGTGGTAGATCTACTCTTGTACTACCCATATCATCAATATTAATCAAGCAGTAGTAGGGTATTACCTCCATCGAGAGGGCCCGAACCTGGGTAAAAACATCGTGTCCCTTGTCTCCTGTTACCATCCGGCCTTGACGCACAGTTCGGGACCCCCTACCCGAGATCCGCCGGTTTTGACACCGACACAGGCAATCAAACCGGACACGTCAATCAAGGACACCAAGGCAACCAAGGAGGTTACAACCATCAGGGGAGTCAACAGCACTAGTAGCAGTCGGGTTATCAGAGCAATCCCAAATAGCTGAACGGCGGTCAATATCATGTCTTCACTCCTAGTTTGTGCAAACGTGATCAGAAGCTTCACAAAAGGGTAGTCAACTCTATTGAGCCGCCAGTACCTCAGTATTTACGCTGGTCGGAGCAACCTATTTTGTGGAGCAGAGAGGATCACCCGCCCCGAATTTCCTTCATAAGCAAATTGGGCGCAATGTCCATGCGTATGTAGATGATATTGTGGTCAAATCCAGAAAGGAGGAGACTTTGACAGATGATCTACGGGAAACTTTTGACAATCTCCGGGTCTACAAGATGATGCTCAATCCGGAGAAGTGTGTTTTCGGTGTCCCGGCAGGCAAGCTCTTAGGCTTTCTGGTTTCAAACAGAGGCATTGAGGCTAATCCAGAAAAGATTGCAACGATTACGTCCTTGTCTAAATCGATGTGTATTAACGATGTGCAACATCTGGCCGGCCGGATTACAACCTTGAGCCGGTTTATCAGCCGCCTTGGAGAGAAGGCCATTCCCTTATATCAGATGCTCAAGAAAATGGATAGCTTTGTCTGGAGTGAAGCAACTGATAAGGTGTTTGAAGATCTGAAGAAACAGCTCGTGGAACCGCCCGTGCTGGCAGCACCGATTGATAAAGAGCCCTTACTATTATATGTGGCTGCTAATGCCCGGGCTGTCAGCGTAGCCATTGTGGTAGAGCGCAAAGAGCCTGGCAAAGAGTATCCGGCTCAACGGCCAGTTTATTATATCAGTGAGGTGCTCATTGAGTCAAAGCAGAGGTATCCGCATTGGCAGAAACTGGTGTATGGGGTGTTTATGGCAAGCCGGAAGCTCAAACACTATTTTCAGGGCCACCCTATCACAGTAGTCAGTTTAGCTCCTCTGGGTGACATCATTCAAAACAGAGAGGCAACTGGCCGGATTGCCAAGTGGGCCATTGAGCTTGGACCCCACGGGCTCAGATATATACCCCGCACGGCGATCAAGTCCCAGGCACTCGTAGATTTCATCAACGATTGGATGGAGTTACAGGCACCTGAGGAGAAACCAGATAATACATATTGGACTACTCATTTTGATGGGTCCAGACAGCTAGAGGGTTCGGGGGCTGGAGTCATATTAACTTCCCCACGAGGTGATAAGTTTTGTTATGTCCTCCGTTTAATGTTCCCTTGTACTAACAATGCAGCTGAATATGAGGCTTTACTTCACGGTCTTCGGATGGCTAAAGAGATGAATTTGAGCCGGGTTAAGTGCTTCGGTGACTCAGATCTTGTGGCTCAGCAAGTGTCTGGCACTTGGGATTCTAAGGACCCACTCATGGCTGCATATCGGCGAGAGGTGGACACAGTGGCTGGTCACTTTAAAGGTTATCAGGTGGACCATATAGACCGGCGGAAGAATAAAGTGGCGGACGCTTTAAGTCGTCTTGGTTCCCAACGTAAACCGGTTCCGCCCAATGTCTTTCTTGATGTGTTGCACAATCCGTCAGTCAAAATACCAACCGAAGAAGATTTGGCTGTTCCTGATCCGGAGGCTCAATTGGTGGCAGCTTTGCATGCCATACCAGATTGGACGATCCCATATCTGGATGACATGAACCGGGGCGAGTTACCAGCTGAGGAAACGTTGGCTCAACAGATAATCCGGTGTTCCAAGTCCATGACCATACTCAATGGGGAGTTACATCGTTACAGTGTTTCAGGAGCGATTCAACGATGCGTTTCTCCTCAAGAAGGTTGTGAGATTTTGCGAGAAATTCATGAAGGGGATTGCGGTCATCACGCCGGTTCAAAGTCGTTGGTTGCTAAAGCTTTTCGCCACAGTTTTTACTGGTTGACGGCGCATGCTGATGCGGAGGATTTAGTCAAAAGATGTGATGGATGTCAAAAGTTTGCCCGCCATGCGCACGTTCTGGCTCGAGTTGCTGATGATTCCAATTACGTGGCCGTTTGCCACTTGGGGGCTGGATATGGTTGGACCCTTCAAGCGCGCCAAGGACAAGAAGACCCATCTGTTAGTAGCAGTTGATAAATTCACTAAATGGGTAGAGGCAGAGCCAGTCAGCAAGTGTGATGCAGCCACGACGGTTCAATTCATCAAAAAGGTGATATTCCGGTTTGGCTTTCCACATAGCATTATAAGAGATAATGACACTAACTTGTCAAAAGGAGAGATGGAAGAATTCTGTCAACGTGAGCACATCCAGCTTGATCTAGCGTCAGTGGCTCACCCCCAATCTAATGGTCAAGTGGAAAGGGCAAATCAAGAAATTCTGCGGGGTATCAAACCAAGGCTTATGGTTCCCTTAAAGCGGACGCCGGGTTGTTGGGTCGAGGAGCTACCTTTTGTGTTATGGAGCATCAACACCACACCCAATAGGTCTATGGGTTACACGCCTTTCTTCATGGTTTATGGAGCAGAGGCGGTTCTTCCTAGTGACATCCGTCATGATTCGCCCCGTGTGGCAGCTTATGTTGAAGCTGATAATGAGAAGGCATGTTAGGATTCTCTGGACCTGTTGGATGAAGTGCGGGATCTTGCAGCAGCGCGTTCGGCAATTTATCAACAAGATCTTTTATCAACAAGATCTTCGACGTTATCACAGCCGCCGGGTTAAAACTAGAACCTTTCAAGAAGGTGATTTGGTGCTCTGGCTCATCCAGGATCAGACTGATATGCATAAGTTATCCCCCCTTGGGAAGGACCCTTTGTGGTCAGCAAAAATCTGCACAATGGATCCTACTACCTCATTGATGTTCGAGAGCATGAAAACTCACGTCAATCGGAGGAGGAGACAAAGCGGCCATGGAACATAGCTCTCCTTCGGCCTTACTATACTTGAAGCCATAGGCTTTTTCACCTGTACATATTTATGACAGTGTATATACCATATAATAAACCGGAGCCTCCGTTATAAGCGGGGTATCTGTTCTTTTTTATATCATATGTGTGCTTTTACAAGTTAACGGTCAAAGCGGAGTCTTTGTTAAACCGGATTTTGCAACTGCATAAAAATAAAGAAAATCACTAGGGGGCTTGGTCATGTTTGAACCACAGCTACACCTCTTGATAGGCGTTTCAGCCACACAAGGAAAAATTTGTGGAGCCAAAGAGAGTATTGTACACCATACAAAATCAAACATAGGCACACGCTGAGCATCACTCACAAAGTTACTTGGGGGCTCTTTTTTGCAAAGCAACAAAGAGTTTGAAAGGACCCTCGTAATTGGCTATCAAGCCACGGCTTGGAAGCCTGGTCTATTCACCTAAAATCCCGGGTTAACCTGCCTTCATCAAGTAAGCCTATCTTTTACAGACCCTGAACTTGTCATAGTTAAAACGGTGATTGGTTAATTGGAGGCCCATCTTAAAAGGCTTTGTTAAATGGTTTAACTCAGAGGCCTGGCAGCCCATGAAAAGCCTCAATTTGGAGCCTGGCAGCTCGTAAAAAGCCTCGCATATTTTCCTATTTGAATTTTGTTTGTTGACAATCATAAGTATTTTTTTGATAAACCGGCATCCTTGATTCGGCTTGCTTTCCAACCACCAGCTGTTGGCTCATGATCAGTTATAAACCGGTGGTCACTGACCCGGTATGGTTTGACTAAATCACCAGTGTTATGAAGAAAATCTGGTAGGTATACCGGTCCGGTTTAATAGATAGACCAGCATTATGAAGATGACATTATCAAACATATCGGGTTGGTGTTAAACACCTTTGCTGTATACACGTTTGCTCACTCAATGAGGTATGTTCTGTACATTATTTTTTGTACAAACACTTGATTATTCAGCTCAAGTACTATATACTTCTTGGATATTATGACATGTTTAGCGGTAAACCGCTAGACACTTTTAAGTTTTTTGTACCCAGGAAGGCAAGTCATCATAGACTATGCATAAAATATATCCTGAAGGGCGGAACAGATTGTCACAAAGGGCTATGAAGCATGCTCGATGGCATGGCAGATAAACAAAGTTTCAGCTATCCTATTACATGAAGCTTTAAAGCGGCTCAATAGTGCCATTGTTTTTCACAGTAGCCATATAAACCGGCGACCGGATCAGGACTCTTCATCACGACGGTTTGACGGTTGCGGATCAGTTGGTGTACGCACTTCTTCATCCCTCCCCAGCCGCTGGAAATCAGCCGTTGACCAATCGATTCTGGTTAAAGCTTGGAATACTGCTTCTTCATGGATAATATCAGAAGGGTTAATATCAGGGGCATAAGTGTGCTTACGAATCGGAGGCACAAGTTCTTCGACTACATGGATCTCGGCCGGCTATCTTTTCCCTTCTGCATCATAAAACAGTTGAAAATGGGACAAATCGGTGTCTTCAGCTAATTTGCTGGCCGCTGGCCGCATCTGTTTGGTCAACCGCCGAAGATCATCATTGTCAAAGTTTGAACCGTCTTCTTTAGTGCCTGGATACCCTTTAATGATATCCTCCGCTTCAAGATCTGGAATCCAGGCCTTGGCTCGAATAAGGGCAGTTAATGCTCCGGCTCTTGCAGCGGCTCTTTTCAACTCGGCAATACGCGCCGGTAACATGCCTAGCTTCTCAAGGGTTTCCTTAATCAACGTTGGCGCCGGTTTGTTATAAGCTGCTGTACTAATGGCTCACTGAGATCCAGAATATAGCTGCTCAACCAATGTGTATGCCGCTTTGAGCTTCATCCGCATATCTGCACCAAGATGAGTGATCCGAGTTCCTGCCAAAGATTTTTTTCAACATCGTGGTCAGTTTAAAGATTCATTGACTGATGCAACATACATAAGCAGATACTTACCAAAGATAGCAGAGGTCATAGCGTTGATTTGGCGCTTCAAACCGGCTAGTTCTTCAGCCACCGGTTTCAGGGCTTCCTCGGCATCTACGGCTCTTTTGGTCAAACCGGCCTTTTCGGTTTCCCATGCAGCACGATTTTGATTGAAGTATTCTTTCAATTTTTCCATTCCGGCCAGGGCCTGGGTCAGCTCCTCTTTGGCTTTTGCAGCTTCGGCTTGTTGCGACTTCACATTTTCTTGCAAGTCAGAGTTTTTGGCATCTTTGCTTCTCAGTTCAGCCTGCAACATTGAAGGTATCTTCAACAAAACAACATATATATGCACTAAGTATAAAGTATATAACAAGTTATCCACTTCATACTTGGGGGCTAATGCTTATTTGCTCTCAAATACTACCTTCTATGCAAGTCTCCAGAACAATGCAAGCATTATCCTTGACACTTGGGGGCTAATGTACGTTTGTTCTAAACTGGCGGTGTGGATTAAAAACCGGATTAACTTGCCAAGTTAAACCGGCCTTTGGGGGCTATGCTACAGAACGTTATCTAATTTTTCAAACATGAGTGTTATCTATGATTGAAGACACGCCTTGGCAAGGATTAATGATGGGATGCTTAAAGTGTTACAAACACCCAGTTTATGATTGACAATCATAAAACGACTCTTGGGGGCTACTTGTAATAGTATTTCAGCTATAAATCAATGTGCAAGGCAGAAGAATTTACCTCATATCGTTCTTTCATCAAATTCACCAAACCGGCTTCATAATCCCGGTTTGAGTGCAGACGGTTCAAGAAGCCGGAATGAAGCTCATCAGTGTTAAGATGAGCATAGTTTGATAAGTCGCTGCTCCATTTACCTTTATCCCTGGCAATTTGCTCTTCTTTGGCACTATGCTGAGCCAAAATAACGGGATGACCAGGAGAACTGTGGCCTGCTCCAGTAATAATAACGTCATCGCCTTGGCCTTCAGGATTTTGGGTGGATGATGATGGAATTTCAGTATCTTTCATTTGATTAGCCCAGTTTGGTTCTGCCGGTTCAGCATCAGGGGCGGCAGGCTCAACATCTGTGGGTTCGTCAGTATGTTGGCCGTCAAGGGGCGGATCATCAAAAGTTGTTTCGGGATGGAGGCCTTCCGATTCACCTGTTTGCTCCGGTTCACCTCTTGGTTCTTCTTCTTCAGCAACAGGGTCTTCTGGCGGATTGGTGACCCGAGCTTTCTTGCTGGGTCTGGCTTTGGCCCTGCAAACAGAATAAAAGGGGTTAACATCCTGTTCAAAAGATGTAGGACGCATTGAAAGGAAAGGTTTTTCGTAACTCACCCAGCCACAGTTTTCAAAGGGGGGAGTTGAGTTGCTGTCGATTCACCAGAAGAGGAAGGAGGTGTCACCTGATAATTTGAATTGGACGGATTAAGAGGCTGTCTAAAATAACCTGCCTTGGAGTAAGAATGGTCAGAAGTAGGAGAGACCTCAGACCGACGCTTCCGAACCGGAGTATCAGGTAAACCGGTAGAGGTGACCTGTTGGCCACTGTGCCGAGTTGTCTGGCGAGCCTCATGCTGTTGAGTCTTCAAAATAAATGTTGGATCCAAGTGAGCAAGAGGATGAGAAAATCTAAATTTTTAGATTGTTTGGCGAGTTTTTTGTGTTGGCATAGAGTCTGAACTGGAGGAAAGGGTAATTACCTCTACGTCCTCAGCCTGACTAGCTTCGGCCTCCTCCTGAGGAAGATCATTGTTAACAAGATGCATAAAAAGAGAGCCAAGTGAGTCAAGTTCTACCTCAACTTCTGGGTCATCAGTATCATCATCAAGTTCCATAGTAATCCGGTCAGCCGTTTTCGGCTTTGATGTCCGTTTTACGGCTTTGGTCTTCGGGCGGGTTGGTTTGGCCACTTTATCTCCAGTTGGCTTTGCCGCTTTCTCTATGGATTTTCGTTTCCAGAAAGGGTCATCACCCTATACATATAAAGAAGAAGGGTTACAGCTTGTATAAGTCAAAGATATTAGAGAGGAAGAGGAAGTGTAATGCTTACAGCAGGCGGTTTGTTCTTGGTGTAGAAGGGATTCAGATCGGTTTGACTACAGACCAGTTCCGATTCGTTCAGAATTTTCTTTACCCCTTCAGTAACTTCTTCCTCGGATAATTGGATATTGTAGTGGCGTTGAGGATCGTCAACCTCACCGGTATATTCGCACATTAAACCGGGACGCCGACTTAGCGGCAAGATACTCCAGGATATCCAACAGCGTACAAAATCCACACCTATTAAACCGTTTGCCATAAAGGCCCGGAGCTTGGCAATTTGAGGAGCGTATCCCTTTCTGAGGAGCTCAGGCGTTGTGGCATTGGGTGAGCATTGGATAATCTATGATCTCGGAAGCCGGGGAGGGGATTCTCATCTTCAGGCGAAGTGTCTCTGCAATAGAACCATGTTTGGTTCCATTCCTTTGGGTGGCTATGGTGTTTGGCATGACGAAATTCCACTTCTTTCCGCTTTTGAATTGAGACACCACCAAGCTCGGTATTTGGGCCATTCACAAACTCTGTGCGCCGGTTTAAGTGAAAGAAATCCTGGAACAATTCTGTAGTTGGTTCTTCTTGTAAATAGGCTTCACAGAAGACTTGGAAATTGCATAAGTTGGAGACTGAATTGGGACCAATATCTTGTGGATGCAGTTGGAAGCTGGCAAGCACATCTCGATAAAATTTTGACCCTGGCGGTTTGAAACCACGGCCTATATGGTCAACAAAGGTTACCACTTCGCCTTGTCTTGGGGTTGGAGGATTCTCAGTTCCTGGGGCTCGCCATTTGATCTCAGTTTTCTTAGGCAGAGAGCCGATGCTAACCATCTCATCCAATTGAGCCTCAGTAACCCGGGAACAAGCCCAGTTGCAGGCAGTGAATTGTTTGGCCATTGCAAAGCGAACAAACTGAAAATGAAAGGCCGATTTATAAATTATGCATGATCATACACAAGAGACAAGGGAGTAAGAAACATACTGATATAATAAATGGTACAACCCGGAGACTAGTATAATGAGAAAGAAGGTAATGCTAGCGCAGGATTGATCAGACACTATTAAACCGGAGCGTAATTATGAAGGTAACATGCTCTTCTGGTTTATCAGAGGGCTAATGGCATAGACTATTTATCCAATGTCAAATCGATTATATTGGTGCGAGGAGAAACAGATCTCACAGTGATGTATAAAACTTTCAGTTCTAGAGATAAGAAAGAAAAGCAAAAATAATTGGATCTTGAAGGGGTGCAGAACTGAAGCAATTTTTGACAGACAGATCAGTTCTTTGCGCATAAATATTTGTGCTGATCATGGTAGGTAAGCTACGCTAAGAGATGTATCAAGCATGAAGTGTCCATCTATTAAAGGAAGAACATGGAAGAATAGCACTGATGAACTTCGGAAGAACTGCGAGGAATATCGAAACCCTAGAACAAATCTATGGTGAAAAAAGCAGATAACTTACCGGAGCTAGTGAGGAAGCGGAAGGGCGCCGCAGTTCTCTGGTGCGTTCAGGGCGATGCAGCGGCCGAGGTCGGAGCATAAACGACGGTCGACGGTGGCGGCGGAGTTCCAGAGGCTGAGCGGCGCGAGGAAGACGATGCGAAGAGGCACGGGGGGAAACGGTGAAAATGACCCCTTGGTCCTATTTATAAGGCGAAGTGAAAAATGGCAAGTGCGGGAATTGAGGAGTCCAAAAAATGGATAAGTTAATAAAGGTGTCGCCTCGATAACTGGGTATATATTAAATGAAGGAAATCTCTGATATCAACGGATGGATGACATCAGGACGGTTTATCGTAATTTTGAAGTATGACGTCACGGCGGTTTACAAGATCAAAAATGAAGACAAGAGAGAAGATTTTTTCTAAAGCATGGAAGATTGACATGAACAAGTTCAAACCAATCTGGGGCCTAATGTTGGGGATATTACTACTGGAGGTAAACCGGCCTTATGTAGCCGGGTTGACTCTTTGAAGATTAGAAGCCCATGAAGATGTAAAGATGCTAGCGCTTTACGGAGGGCCCAAAGGCGAGTTACAGTATGTAAATGTAAACCGGCCTAGTCATGTAACTTGTATAGTAAGATAGAAAGAGAGAGGCCGAATCGGATACGTTTATAAACCGGCTTCGGGACTCTGTAGCCCGGCGGGCGTCGACCTATGTATATAAAGGGACGACCCGGCCGCGGTTTAGAGACAGACAACAACAACTCAAAAGCCAGACAAAGCGGATTCACTCCATGGCCTTCGAAACCCTAGCAATACCAATCACAACTAGACGTAGGCTTTTACCTTCATCGAAGGGGCCGAACTAGTATAAACTCCCGTGTCCCCTTGTCCGGTTTAACCCCTTTAAGCTAACCCGTTGCGATGGCTCCACAACTAAGTCCTTTCACGAGGACATCTGCCGTGACAAACCCACGACAATTGGCGTGGTGGTTCAGGCCTCGCAAGCCCCGCAGGTGTTGCCGGGGTGATTCTAGGCTGCTTGCTTCTGGTGGCCTGGCCCCTTGCTGGGCTCGCCTGCCCAGCAAGGGAGGCCCTTCTCTTGCCGATATCCTGTTCCTTTGGCTCGATCTCGATCCATCCGAGCTGCATGTTGGTTCTTCAAGTCTTTTGGTTCTTCAACCTCTAACTTAAGCTAGTGCTCCAATCTTGATCTTGTGCATGTGCACAGTTGGGCAACGTACCCGGGGTCTGTTGCACCGACACTACTTCACGACATGTAAACATTGATTTGATGCCAAATTTGTTTTACTATTTGTATTGGTGTTGTCTGACGATGTGGACAACGAGGATGAAGATGGCCAGAGGAGGTACAAGAGGCAAATCCTGAGAGAGCTTTATGCGGGAATGCATAACAGGCGTATTAGGACCTGGAACGGCGGCTATCGATGCCCATTTTTCAACCACAAGCTTCATGACGCATATCTAAGTGTTTTGGCGCATGCAAGAGGACGGGCCATTGGCTCCTTCAAGCAGAAGTATACTCGCAGGGTGGCGCAATGCGTGTATCCCGAGTACCTGGAGAAGCTTCAGGATCGTGCCAGCATCTGAGATAAGATGTGGGATCGAACTATGTACGCTTGACTATGCTTAATGAATGTTGAACTGTGTACTTATGGTTGAACTATGCTTGTGTACGTGTACACTTATTACCTATGTGTGAGTATGTTTAATCTATGTTTACTTATGTCTAACCGTGGGATATGGATGCAATCAGTTTGGTTGATGGAATCTACCTCCGTCCTGGTTTATTGGTCCCCTTTGTAATTTGTGTTAAATCTTGACCAAAGATTTAACTAACAAAATGTTAGTGTAGGTCAGCAAAAATATATCGTTGGATGGGTATTTGAGCATAGTGTTCAATGCTATAATAATTGGTGACATGCATAAACATTTCTTAGTTAAATATTTGGTCAAAATTTGGTACAAATTACAAAGGGGACCAATAAACCAGGACGGAGGTGGTACGTCAATCACACACGGTTCCCAAAATTGGAACCATGTGCAATGACTTTCATTTTGCCTGTTGCTTCAATCACACACGGTTGGCTCTAGCAAACCGTTGCCTCCGAAATTCTTTGTGGGACAGAAAACCTCACCACCCAATTCAAAAAGAAAAAAGAAAATCCTCACCATCCCCACATCACAAAAACCCTCACCCCGCCCTCCACCCCCTCCGGTCCCCATTCACACCTGCACAAGTTCCTCCATGTCTATGCATGGCACCGCCTATTGCGGTAGTAACCACTTAGCTTGACACCTGCTGCCGCCGCCAGACTGCCGGCAAAGCCCGCCGCATTTCGCCACTTTTGCTTGCCGCCGCCTAACACCATCAACCTTCTCGACGCTGCTCGCGGTCGAACCAGCTCCGCTCGGTTGGGGAATCTGCCGTACTGAGAATTCTTTATCATGGACAACAAGGTAACTAATTTAATGATATATTATCTCATATTGTATCCCAGTTCATCTGCATCCTTTAATCACCCATCCGATATCACCGTGAATTCATTTTTATTCCAGCTGATTTGAGGGTTTTCTTCCGTTCATAGAGTGTACAGTGTATGGACAGATCAGGACTTTGCGATCTCCGCCAGACATTCCATCTTACCGTACCAGATGACTTGAGGATGCGCGCGGTATGTTCAATCTCAACCTAAATCGGTAGGCATGGCCTACTTTCCTGAACATATTCTAAATATTGCTACATTTGGATAAAAGGTGCCACATGCACCATATACGTCAAAGGGGATTTTTCCCTCTTCTTTCTATATTAGGCAAATTAATGATATATTATTCTTTCGATTACTCTCATATTTCCATGACATCATGTTTACCCTATCTGTTTAATTATAGATTTTTGTCCTTTGATTTCAACTGCTATACAGTTATTTCAATTTGGGCCCATATTTGCATGTTACCATATTTTTTATAACAATCCTACCATTTTCTGCAGCGCATCCCTTGCTATGCAAGAGAATTTGTAGTGCACAATCTTTCCCTTTACATAAATCAAGACTGCAGGGATCTCATACTGAACACAAACCATGGATTTACAATCGTTGCTACTATAAGACTTGATGAATGTGGTGAATCCTATTTTGGCACTGGCCTTCGGAAAGAAATTTCTAGGTTTTATGTACTAAAAGCTGGCACTATAATTACACGACACATAAAAGGGCCTGGTCATGAGATATTGCTAACTTCCCCGATGATATCATCCGTCCAGACTTTGTTTGAAGTAAGTTTTCTTTTCAAGTATCTGCATGTTGACTTATCCAGGAATATCAAATTGATTGTGTAGCATTTAAGCAACCAATTGTTATTCCATTTTCTTACTATATTCCTACCTAATAACTTCTAGTTACCAATACACTTTTCTATTGCCCTGTTTTAACTAAATATTCCCTTTGCTCCCACTTCTATGAGAAAGCGCCGCTGATAAGGAGACTCTGGAGGTGGAGAACAGGGCTGCCAACAAGCGGAGGTGGGGCGAGCAAGAACTACAAGCGACTCCAGCAGGCCTAGACTTCATCAGCAACCTCCCTGATGATATGTTGACAGTCATCATCTCCCTCCTCCCAATCAAATATGGGGCACAGACAACCGTCCTTTCCCGGCGGTGGCGCCCCCTATGGAACTCCACCCCTCTCGACCTCATCGACACCCACGAGCTCTGCCATGGCTATTGCAAAAGCTTGGATGCGTTCTCTAAGATCCTCGGTGGTCACCTTGGCCCAACCAGAGGCCTTAGAATGGGCAAGTTCCATTCCAACAGCAAGGACCGAGCCAAGCTTGACGACTGGTTCTGATCCCCCGCCCTAGATCAGGTCGAGGAGCTCATTTTTGATGATGGGCATATGCGCTCGCTGCCAACGTTCGCGCTCTGCCTCGCACCCATGCTGCATGTCGCCAAGTTCAAGAACTGCTATCCCCCCTTAATGATGTGCCCGCTCTTATTCTACCATGACTAAAGCACCTCGAGCTCGTCGTCGTCTGCCTCCCAAATGGTGACATGGAGTGCCTGCTCCGTGGCTGTACTGCACTCGAGTACCTTTGTCTTCAGGCGATCAATGGGTTGAGTAGCTTCCACATCACCTCCATGACTCTCCGGACTATTTATGTGTGTTCCTGGTGCGGCAGGAAGACATCACAAGATGTGTACCACGGTATGGTCATTGAGGACACACCTGCACTTGAGATATTACTTGTAGTTGATCAAGAAGGTCCAAGAAGAATCAATGTCATTTCTGTGCCGAAATTGACAATGGTGGGCTACTCGTCTCACAAATACTCTGAACTTGTTATTGGATCCACACTCGTTCAGGTACAATAACCGCCTTCTACCTCTCCTACAAATTAACATTATTTCTAATTTTGAAGATGTTTGTTCGTCTGTCATCCAGAAAATGATTCCGACAAGCTTGACCCCGAAATTGCGCACAATGAAGGTCTTGGCACTAGAATCTATCGGCCCCAACCTGGAGCAAGTTGTCAGTTTCCTGAGATGCTTTTTATGCCTGGAGAAGCATATATCGAGGTGATGTTCCTTTCATGTTAAATGTTAACCATAAGGGAGTTCAATTTGTGACACCTTTTTCCAAGTTTACAATGACAATGTACTATGATTTCTGAAGGATTCTTTTGGAGGATTTTAGTACATACATGCCCCCCATATTGGTTGCTTGATCCATATGGTTACAATACATAAGGATTTATCCTTTGGATTCATCTGTACTAGTTTTCTTAGGGAACTTTTCATCCACTCCAACCTCTTGTGAAGAAGGCTACATTTTTCTAGAATGCAATCAAATGCCCATGTTAATCATGTCAGATCGAAGATGGCATGTTAGTGCATTTTACAAATCCTGCGAACCAAATAGACATGTAGTAGTGTTCAAAACTGCATGTAGGCACTAACACGTTTTCTTCTTTTTGCAGATAAGATTAGGCCCAGTGGTGGATAATGTGATATAAACTAAGAATCACGTCGAATGCCTAGATCCGCATCTCTTAGAAATTACTTTGAACTCCTACCAAGGGACCTTACCGGAGATTATATTCGCCAGGTTCTTTGTTGTCAGAGCAAGTGTGCTGAAGGTAATGAGGTTTGCCCTACATTTATTTCGCAAAAATGAATGGTTTGTTGATTAGCGCCCGCGCCTGTGGCAGAATGGAATAGGCACTGAAAATGCGGAATTTCATTTTGGAACTTCATATCACAGAGTATTCGCCAGGTTCTTTGTTTCCAGAGCAAGGGTGCTGAAGGTAATGAGGTTCGCCCTACATTTATTTTGCAAAAATGAATGGTTTGTTGATATGCGCCTACGCTTGCGGCAGAATGGAATTGGCGCTGAAAATGCTAAATTTCATTTTGGAACTTCAGACGACAGAGTAATCAGAAGTCAACGTGTCAACCCCATACATGACTTCTTAGTGGCTGACCCCTTTGCAAAAATTATGAGGTTTCAAAACCAGACTTAGAAGTGGTAATATTAGTTTGAACCTCTCTGATATCCATGTTCAGCGGATCAGAGCGAGCGTTTGCAACTGATGAGCTGAATTTCATTTCTAATATCAGTTTGAACCTTGTAATCCTCAAATTTGAGCCATATAACTCTGGAATTTCAACCTTGTAATATTTTGAGCTTTTGTGGTACAATCGGTGAAATGGCATCGTATGAGACTCGTATATTGGTAGCACTATTTTGACCTTAATATGCAATGGTCTTACATTTTATTAACCATTCTCGAATCTGTTTACCTTGTCGATCTTAGAGCACACGATCTGTATAGCTAACTCGACTGCGATCTTCGACATTATTGCACACAGTTGGCTTCTTCAACCGTGTGCCCTGTAGAGCGCAGAAACAATTATCGCACTCGAGTGTCCATCATCACCCTTCTGTGTAACTTTGACCTCATCACTGATGGGTAAACTTATGACCGAAGTCATTCCACACACTTCATTTTTACAAAGCATTTTGCCAATAAACACCCACAATTTGTCCCTCTTCTAGCCGACGCGTGGCCAAACTAGCCAGGCGGGAAGCTTGCACGGTAAACTGTGCGGTAGCGCGGGAACAAGCTCACCGACGATACATTTGGCGCCTCTTCGAGCCCACACGTGGTCAAACTAAACGCGTGCGGTGTGGTTTCGTCAAGCGTGCACTGGAATCCTCTGCTATGAATGCTGTGACAAGAGGTGGTGATTACAGGCAGACCGGCCCCCATTTATTACAGCGGCCATTTAACTATTGTGTCTAAAAGTGCTAGTTATCGACTAGAGGGGGGTGAATAGGCAATTTTTATGAAAGTCTTCAAAACACGAGGTCTTTGAAGACAAACAGTAGAAATGAACCTATTGATATGCAGCGGAAGATAGACTACACTAGACAAGCCACAGTCAAGTAGTCAATGTAGTGAAAGCGCGAAGACTATCGGCAGCTAGGTAGTATGGATCAGGATGGAAGACAGTATGAAGCCTAACAGTAAATGGACTTCACTCAGTGAAGACAAACAGATTAGACAAGCAAGCAATGACTTCACGAAGACAAACTGTAAAGTAAAGGGAAGTGGGGGATAGAACCAGTTGCTTGGTGAAGACAAGGATTTGGTAGAGCAATTCCAGTTGCTGTGACAACTATATGTCTGGTTAGGGAGTGATACGTCTCCAATGTATCTATAACTTTTGATTGTTCCATGTTGTTTTATTATCAATCTTGGATGTTTCATAATCATCATATATAGTCATTTTATATCATTTTTTGGTACTAACCTATTGACATAGTGCCAAGTGCCAGTTGTTGTTTTTTACATCGCAGAAAATCAATATAAAACGGAGTCCAAATACCACAAAACTTTACGGAGATTATTATAGACTAGATGGAAGATATTGGGCCCTGGTTGCACCTGGGGGGAGTCCTGAGGAGGGGACAACCCACCAGGGCGCGGTAGGAGGCCCAGGCACGCCCTGGTGGGTTGTACCCACCTCGGGTGCCCCCCGGACCGCCTCTTTGCTCTATAAATACCCCAAAAATACCAGAACCCTAGGGGAGTCGACGAAATATTCATCCAGCCACCACAGAGTCCAGAACTACCAGATCCAATCTAGACACCATCACGGAGGGATTCACCACTTCCATTGGTGCCTCTCCGATGATGTGTGAGTAGTTCTTTGTAGACCTTCGGGTCCGTAGTTAGTAGCTAGATGTAACTCTTGAGATCCATATGATGTAACTCTTTTGCGGTGTGTCTGTTGGGATCGATGAACTTTGAGTTTATGATCAGATCTATCTTTTTATATCAATGAAAGTATTTGAGTTTCTTTGATCTCTTTTATGCATGGTCTCTTATAGCCTCATATTTCTACTCCGATATTTGGGTTTTGTTTGGCCAACTTGATCTATTTATCTTGCAATGGGAAGAGGTGCCCAGTAGTGGGTTCGATCTTCCGGTGCTTGATCCTAGTGATAGAAAGGGTACCGACATGTATGTATCGTTGCTATTAAGGATAAAAAGATGGGATCTATATCTACCGCCATAGATAAACGGATCTCTTCTACATCATGTCATCATTCTTATTGCATTACTCCATTTTTCCATGAACTTAATACACTAGATGCATGCTGGATAGCGGTTGATGTGTGGAGTAATAGTAGTAAATGCAGGCAGGAGTCGGTCTACTAATGTTGGACGTGATGCCTATGTAATGATCATTGCCTGGATATCTTCATAATTATTTGAGGTTCTATCAATTGCCCAACAGTAATTTGTTCACCCACCGCTTTGCTATTTTTCTCGAGAGAAACCACTAGTGAAACCTACGGCCCCGGGTCTCTTTTCCATATTATTTGCCTTCGCGATCTCTTTTTATTTGCTTTTATTTTCAGATCTATTAAAAAACCCAAAAATATCTTGCCGCAATTTATTTTATTTGGTGTTCGATCTATCAATATTTACAACTCTCTCCCATCAACACACCATTTCTGGCGCCGTTACCCGAAAGGGATAGACAACCCCTTTAACACGTCGGGTTGCGAGTGGTTGTTATTTGTGTGTAGGGGCTGATTACATTGTGCTGCTTGGTTCTCCTACTGGTTCGATAACCTTGGTTTCATATCTGAGGGAAATACCTACCGCCGTTGTGCTGGATCATCCCTTCCTCTTTGGGGAAATACCGACGTAGCTTCAAGCGACATCAGGGAGGCTGAATTTTAACTCGGAAGACCGCGTCTTCACCTTATTCCCCTTGAGCTAAGGACACCCAGTCCTCACCCAATCACTCTGGTAAGTCTTCAAGGTAGACTTCCAAACCTTCACAGACTTCCTTCACCGGCGATCCACAATGACTCTTGGATGCTCAGAACGCGACACCTAACCGGCTAGGGGATTCACAGTCCTCAAGTGTAACAAGTCTTCAGGTCACACGGACAGAAAGACTTCAGTGATGCCTAACACTCTTTGGCCCTGGGTGTTTTGGGCTTTGTCCTTGCAAGGATCTCTCTCTCAAATGCTTCGGAGGTGGGTCGCTCTCAAACGATAAAAGTTGTGCACTAACTCTGAGCAGCCACCAATTCATGGTGTAGGGGTGGGCTATTTATAGCCAGGAGGCAACCCGACCTGATATGTCTGAAATGACCCTGGGTCACTAAGGAACCGACACGTGTCCAATGGTCGGATTTCGAACACACACAACAGCTTTACTTGGGCTACAAGCAAAGCTGACTCATCCAGCTGTGGATAAGATTTGCTCTCATTGTCTTCGCTCGAAGACATAGGATTTATGTTGAGCATCACATCAGTCACTCTGACTTTGTTAACTTGGACCCCACTTAACAGTACGGTGGTTCCTATGACTCAAAAAGGAAGAAAAGGAAACTACGAAATAACTATGTCTTCGCACTCCATACTCTTCAAGTGAATGTCTTCACATGTCATAATCTTCATCGTGAATGTCTTCATGAACCACCATTGTCTTCAATGTCTTCACACATTTTTAGGGGTCATCTTTGGTAGGTAAACCGAATCAATAAGGGAGTACTACCTGTGTTATCCTGCAATTCTCACAAACACATTAGTCCCTCAATCAAGTTTGTCGTCAATACTCCAAAACCAACTAGGGGTGGCACTAGAAGAGTTTTCAAGGGGGATAAAAGTATGTGAAAGTTAAAGATCAAGGTCATTGTCTTCATAAGTTGCAAAAGGCTCCCCCTAAAGATGTGCATATAAGTAGTTTGCTTTTGAATGCAAATGCACATGGAAGGATTTACTTAGTGGAGATCCTCTTCAACTTACGAAGACAATTCATCATGCATATATAAAAATAACGAAGATAATGACATGCATAATGAAAAATGGGCGTCTGCAGAATGACTTCATGCGGAATTTATCATCGCATCACAAAGTAGCAGCAAAAGTAGCAGACGACCATCAAGTTTAAGTGTTACATCTCAAGAGCCAAATAGTTTCAAAACGAGAGTTGTAAGAACTTAGAAAAAATAATGCAACCACCCCATATGGACCCACTTGAAGACTATCAACCTCATATGCTTCTCCCTCTTTTGTTAGTAATGACCAAAAAGGTTTGAAGACATAGAGGATCTACTCGTTCCCAGTTGTAGTAGAAGATGGAGCAGGGTCGACGTTGGAGTTTGGTGGTGCAGAAGGGCCTGACTCAGAATCATGGTGTAGTGTAGCCAGAGTTGGTGAAGTGGCATCATCTTCTTCATTAATGACTCTCGCAACAATAGTTGCAGCCGAAGACGAATGTTCTGAATCTTCAATGGAAGGTGTGCGATGCCAGCTTGCAGATTGTGGAGGCCTGGAGTCAAACTTGAAGCTCTCTGTGAAGCCATCTTCGCAAAGATCATCTCCAAAGCAGAGCAATGTGAGGCTCTTCCAGGACCGCTGACAGGCTTCATGTGAAACGAAAGAGTTCCTGGTGGCCAAGTTGTGAATGCGACTAACATCCACCAAGAGACTCTGCATCTGACGCTTCAGCTAGTCATGATGCCTATCCTGCTTTTGATGTAAAGACACCAGAAGCTCAAGGTCGTTGAAGACACGAGGACGCTTTTGAGGCCTTTGAGCAATGGTGCTGGCAGTGGCTTCAGTGTTGGCTCGATGCGGCATACGCAAGTTGCCAGCCAAAGGATAAGCAGGAGTTGCAGCATTTGGCACATGAATCCCTTCAATAGATTGGGGGAGCTTTGGAATTCTGCATTCTAAAGGTGGAGTGGCTTCTTTGCTAGCTCGTGGTAGATGGCTTCAATGGACATATCAACATCAGGCAGAAATACAATGTGGTTGCATGCTGAAGGTTGATAGTCGATGGTTGAATGAAGCTTGATCAAGTGCATCACCCATGGAGCATAAAATTTCAGGCCAAAAAGATCAATCCAAGAAGCAGCAAGTTGTTGGATGAAGAAATCCTGAGTGTTTAAACTGATGTCATTGATGATATAGGTAACCAATGTCTTCATGGCGCCTTCGAGTTTAGCTTCAGAAGAGTTTCCTTTGATTTGAAAGAGAGTACGCCTCAGAATATGATAGACTGTGCGTGGCAAGTACTCAAGGTCCTTAACAAAGAACTCCTTGGGTTATTCGGCGTCTTGGGGCAATGGCTTCATCATGCTCAACATTTGCCTCATGTTGGGCTCTGGCTTCTAAAAGATGCCTTGCAGTTCGATCCGTTGAAGCTGACAACCAGGTTTGTACAACTCACCTAGAATGGGCAGGGAGGTAAGCTCAATGAGATCTTTAGCTTTGGCTTCATGATGAATATCTCCTGTCATCCACTCAAGGACCCAAGTCTTCGGATCCCTGTTGTAGCCTCGAATGTGCAATGTTGCATAGAACTGGAGCAGAAGTTCTTCATTCCAGTGCTCCTTGTCAGTCACAAACGGTAGTAGCCCAACATCCCAAAAACAATCAAGGGCCTCTTCGAGGCATGGCAGCCCAGCCAGAGCATCACAATCTAGACGCTTATGAGGAAAAATCTGGTCCTTGTAAGTCTGTGAAGGTTTGGAAGTCTACCTTGAAGACTTACCAGAGTGATTGGGCGAGGACTGGGTGTCCTTAGCTCAAGGGGAATAAGGTGAAGACGCGGTCTTCTGAGTTAAATCTTAGCCTCCCTAACCAGACATACAGTTGTCACAGCAACTGGAACTTGTCTACCAAATCCTTGTCTTCACCAAGCAATTGGATCTATCCTTCACTTTATCTTAACTCACAGTTTGTCTTCATGAAGTCATTGTTTTCCTGTATGATTTGATTCACTTCACTGAGTGAAGACCGTTTACTGTTTGGCTTCAGATTGTCTTCCATCCTGATCCATACTACCTAGCTGCTGATAGTCTTCGTGCTCGCACTTCGTTTCCTACTTGACTATGGCTTCTCTAGTGTAGTCTACCTTCCACTGCATATCAATAGGTTCATTTCTAGTGATTGTCTTCAAAGACCCCGTGTTTTTGAAGACTTTCATAAAAATCGCCTATTCACCCCCTCTAGTGAATAACTAGCACTTTCAATTGATATCAGAGCAAGGTGCTCCCTTGTTCTGTGTGATTCGGTTTAACCACCTGGAGTTTTAGTTATGTCGAGTGCAGGGACAATCAAGGTCTCTGTTACGTGCCCCATTTTCGATGGTCATGATTATCCCCGATGGAAGGCTATGATGAGGAAGCGCCTTCTTGTGACAATGAGCTTTGGACTGTCATGGAGATTGGTCTCACCGATTTATGCAAGATGGCGCGTGCTGGCGATATTCAGAAATACACTTTTCTGGATACGAAGGCGAAGGCTGTTATATGCTCCTGTCTGTCAAGTGACGAGTTCAGGTGCGTCATGCATCTCTGCAATGCAAAGCTTATATGGGACCAGATCTCTGATGTCTATGAAGGTCATCGAACATGTCAGGACCCATGGTTCCTCAAATTCAAGGAGTCTCTCAAAATAATGACTCCCGAACCTGAGCCATCTTCTCCTACCTACTGCTTCATGACACGTGGTGCCAAGGTAAACTCACGCGATGCTTACTTTCAAACATCTAGTGAAGATGAATCTGAATGTGAATCTAAACCTAGCTACAAAAGACTTGCTAAAATTGCAACAGAACAACAAAGTGCTATGGAACACATTCAAAAGTTGCTAGACAAAAGCAATGACCTGTTGGATGCGGAAATGACTCGAACTCAATCCTTAATTGAAGACATTAAAAATCTTCATGTTAAGTATGAAGAACTTGATAGTCATCATGAAACACTCTCAGCTACTCATGAGAAGCTTTCATATGATTATCTTCAAAGGAAGCAAGAACTTGAGAACCTGAGAGCGTCTCATGAAGATCTTCAAAAGGAGAATGAGTCACTTCGGCGCTCAACAGATCAGTACCGCTCTGGAAGACTTTGAGCCACCATCACTACTGTAGGATGCTGCTTACGCGACACTACGATCAGAGACCCTTCGACGAAACTGTGTGTGATGCAATAATCGCAAACGGTGGTGTAAAAAACTTTCAAAAAAGGTGCAAAACGTTTGCGATGGAGGATACATCAAACACGGTTCATATTTTAGTTGTGTGTGCATTTCAGGGCATACGGTTCAGTTGAATTAACCATTTCCGATGACGAGGAACAAAAGAAACGGGCAGCCAGATGAAGGTGTGTGCGATGTACAACATACGATTCACTCAGATGAACAGTTTGTGATTAGGCAACAAAAAAGAAATGGTCAGCCAGATCAATGTGTGTGCGATGTACAGCATACAGTTCACTCAGATGAACTGTTTGTGATTAGGCAACACAAAAGAACTGGTCAGCCAGATCATGGTGTGTGTGATATACGACATGCGGTTCACTCGGATGAACTGTTTGCGTTGAGACAAGAGAACAGAAATGGTTCAATATAGCAAATACCATAAATATTGCAAGGTTCTAATTCAAAGATTACAACGCCCAAATTCAATCATTGCAAACCGCGTCATTTCTGAAAAGGGATCAGCCATTGACAAGCCATGTATGGGTTTGACACAATGACTTCCAATGGCTTTGCCATATGCTCTTCCAATACGAATATTGGCATTTTTGGAGGCATTTCCATTCCACAGTACCCGCCGGCTCTGATAATCATACCATTGATCTTTCCTAATTAAATGCGTGTTCAACCTCAGTACCATCAACACCTTTGCTCTGGCAAGAAAGAACCTGGCGAGTGTAATCTCCGGTAAGGTCGCTCGGTCGGAGTTCAAAGTAATATTTGAGAGATGCAAATCTAGGCATTCGATGTGATTGTCGTTATAAACATTATCCACCACGGGCCTATTATTATCTGCAAAAGAAGAGAATGTGTTAGTGCCTAAATCCAGTTTAGAACAGGGCCGGCTCTGGGGAGGGGCAGGGGGGCGACCCCCCCGGGCCCCTGAAGTCGAGGGGCCCCCTCCCGGGCATGCATGTTGCCCATGGGCTAGTTAGGTACGTATGTGTATATGGCATGCATGTTGCCCATGGGCTAGTCAAGTACATACATCGCACCCATGTATCATTTTTTTAGCCAAACGATCACGTCAATCTCTAGTCCCCAAATCCATTGCCACCGATGCCGCCGCCGCGGCCACGATGGAGGATAGATCTGCAGGCTCGTCTTCACACCCTGGTAGGTAGGGATCCCTTTGCTCTTTTTTGGATTGAATCCTGTCAGTTCGTATTGATTTTGAGATTTCTGCCCTTTCTTGCTCTACGCTGAAAAAATTGTAGTCCCCATGAGCAGGATTTTTGCTTCGATTCAAAAATTATGACTGTCTCCAAGGCATTCAGATGGTCCCTCCCATATAGAAGATTTCAATTTGGATTTTTGGATCAGGAATTCAGGATCAAAGTGGACACAAAATGATGCTTTTGTATCTGCATATGGTACAACTAATACAATGAATCTTCTGTTCATTTCTCATATTGCTTACGAAAGTTAACCCATTATCCGTATTAAGCTTTGAAGATGGTTTTTGTGCTTCATGAGATACCAAAGAAGTCTTATGAAAAGAACATGTATAAGGAGGCAGTGGATGTTTTGATAATGGCCCAGGTATGCTTCCTTTATGCGATTGTTTTTGTCCTACTATAAGAAGCATGTGCATCTTATAAATAGATATATATTGACAAAAATGATGCGAGGTCCGTAAATGTCCCAAGATAGATTCGGTTTGGCAAATTTACACATTGAAAAAGAAATTATTGAATAAGATTGATATTCATATCGTCATTGGAACCTTTACATCTACAAAGTTAGAAATGAAATAAGGTAATATATAAGGCCCCTGATTTTGGTTTCGCCCCGAGCCCCCGAAATCTCAGGACCGGCCCTGGTTTGGAACACTGCTACACACCCATTTGGTTTGCAGGATTTGTAAAATGCACCAACGTGCCATCTTCGATCTGGCATGATTAACATGGGCATTTTATTACAATCTAGAAACATGTAGCCTTCTTCACAAGATGTTGGATTGGATGAAAAATTTCGTAAGAAAAAAAACTAGTATAGATGAATCCAAAGGATAAATGCTTATGGACGATTGTAACCATATGAATGAAGCAACCAATATGGGGTGGGGGTGTATGTCCTAAAATCCTCCAAAATTCCTTCAGAAATCGTAGTACATTGTCATTGTAAACTTGGGAAAAGGTGCAAAAAATTGAACTCCCTTATGGTTAACATTTAATAGGAAAGGAACATCACCTCTATATATAGCTTCTTCAGGCATCTTAGGCAACTGACAACTTGGTCCAGGTTGGGGCCGACAGATTCTAGTGCCAAGACATTCATGTGCCCAGAGTCTGGGTGAAGCTTCGCTGGATGACAGACGAACATACATCTTGAAAACTAGAAATAACATTGATATCAAGAAGGAGAGGTATATAAGGCGACTGTTGTACCTGAAAGTTGTAGTATTTGACAGATGAGTAGCCCACCACTTTCAATTTCGGCGCAGAAATGACAATGATTCTTGTTTGACCTTGTTGATCAACTACAAGTAATCTCTCAAGTGAAGGTGTGTCCTGGATGACCATATTTTGGTCCACCTTTTGTGATATCTCGTTGCAGCACCAGCAACACACATAAATAGTCTGGAGAGTCCTGGAGGTGATGTGCAAGGTACTCGACCAATTCATCGCCTGAATACGAAGGAAGTCGAGTGCAGTACAGCCGCGGAGCACGTGCTCCATGTCATCCTTTGGGATGCGGACGGCGACGAGCTCGAGGTGCTTTAGTCATGGTAGAAAAAGAGCAGGCGCGTCATTAAGAGGGGGATGGTAGTTCATGAACTTGGTGACGCGCAACGTGGGCGCGAAGCAGAGCACGGATGTTGGCAGCAAGTGCATATGCCCATCATTATAACTTAGCTTCTCAAGCTGATCTATGGCAGGGGATCATAACCACTCGTCAAGCTTGGCTTAGTCCTTGCCATTGGAATGGAAATTGCCCGTGATAAGGCCTTTGATTGGGCCATCGTGACTACCGAGGATCTGGGAGAACACATCCAAGCTTTGGCGATAGCCATGGCAGAGCTTGTGGGCGTCGAGGAGGTCGACAGGGGTGCGGAGCCATAGGGTGCGCCACCGCCGGGAAAGGGCGGTTGTCCTCGCCCGATATTTGATTGGGAGGAGGGATATGATGACTATCAACATATCATCAGCGAGGTTGTCGATGAAGTCTAGGCCTGCTGGAGTCGCTTACGGTTCTTCCTCAACAAGCCTCCGCTTGTTGGTAGCCTCGTTCTCCACCTCATCGGCGGCGACGGAAACCTCTATCTCCATATTCACACCATGGTCCGGTGCTTCAGCAGCCCCGGCGTCGCCACTCCCTCTGATGGGGCGCTTCGGCGACATCCTCGTACACAGAAGGCTTTGAGGACTCAGAGCGGCGTCGAGGATGCGGGCGAAGATAGAGGAATTGTGTGTGTGGCGAGGATGGGGGGTGCGGCTGCTCGGCGGTGCCATTAATTAATATAGACTAGTGGGAGCGAGGTGGGTGGCGGTCCAAGGCTGTCTCTCTTCCTGGTGAGAACGACTGCTTATTCTCTAGTATGAATGAAATCTATGCTTAATTACTGAATTTTACTTGCAAAAAATAGATAGTGCTATTGATTTTTAGCTGCTTTTGACAAATCGTAGTGTCTCTTGGCTTAGCGCCGAAGTCTGGCTTTAATTTGCATACCTTAATCTGAACCATTTGTGTTGAAGAGATGCACAGATCCTATGTTGAACAGCTTGTATGCTTCCCGGTGAGCCTGCGCACTGGATTGTGCTCGCACGCCTCCCGTTCAGTCAAGCAGCTGTCCACACGGCACCTCCTATAGCTACTAAAACCAAGACACGTGGCGTCACGTGAATGGTTAACAGAACGCACACGGTTTGAATTATACAAACATTTGAGATATTAAAGTGGCAGCTATTTTTTCAAAATGCCTTTGTTGGCTGTCGTTATTCGAGTGTGCCTTCTCTCAAAATGGAAACGAAAAATACCATAGCATGTCGGGTGCCCTCCTATGATAGCATGCCAAGTTTCATGAATTTCATATGAGTTTTAGATTTACTAGAATTTAAAAACAAAGTATCTCAACGTTTTGCCAGCAATCCACGGTGCCCTGGTGTTTGAAATTCATTCCCATTTCTTGCATGCACCCAAGGACACAGATTTGATTTTTCAACCAATTTATATGCACTGGAGCATGTGCTTCTAGTTCAAATTTGAATTATGCACATAAATGCGTTGAAAACTCAGCTAATGCATAAAAATGTCAAAACAAACCATGAAAAAACACAAAAATTGACACAACACACCTGTTGTTCTATGTTGACATGAGAAAAAATTTGAAAGCAATAAGACGCAGTGGATATCATTTCGTCCCCAAAGGTGGGGCGTTCCCTATCAAAACCATCATGCTTGTTGTGAGAAGCTCTGGCTTGTGAGAAGCATATACCCAAACCTGCCCCAAATGGGACAAAAAATTTACCACACCATGTTGATGCCGCTCCATGATAGCATGCCAAGTTTCATGAATTTTAGACGAGTTTTGGATTTACTAGAATTTAAAAACAAGGTATCTCAATGTTTGCGGACAAGTGACGGTGGCAGGGTGTTTGACATTCATTCCCATTTCTTGCATGTCACCAAAGCATGCACCAAGGACAAAGATTTGATTTTTCAACAAATTGATATGCACTGGAGCATGTGCATGTAGTTCATATTTAAATTATGCACATATATGCATTGAAAACTCATTTAATGCATAAAAAATGTCCAAATGAGCCCCAAAAAATCACAAAAACTAACACAACACTCCTATTGTTCTATGTTGACAGTAGAAAAAATTTGAAAGCAATAAGAGAAATTGGATATCGTTTCATCCCCAAAGGTGGGGCGTTCCCTACCGAAACCATCATGCTTGTTGTGACAAGCTCTGGTTTGTGAGAAGCATATATCCAAACATGCCCCAAATGGGACAAAAAATTTACCATGGCATGTTGATGCTGCTCCATGATAGCATGCCAAATTTCATGAATTTCAGACGAGTTTTGGATTTACTAGAATTTAAAAACCATGCATCTCAAGGTTTTGCCGGCAATCAATGGTGCCCTGGTGTTTGAAATTCATTCCCATTTCTTGCATGGGACCTAAGCATGCACCCAAGGACACATATTTAATTTTCCAACCAATTTATATGCACTGGAGCATGTGCATGTAGTTCAAATTTGAATTATGCACATAACTGCATTGAAAACTCAGTTAATGCATAAAAATGTCCAAACGAACCCCGAAAAATTAAAAAATAACACAACACTCCTATTGTTCTATCTTGACATGAGAAATTTTTTGAAAGCAATAAGAGGCAATGGATATTGTTTCATCCCCAAAGGTGGGGCGTTCCCTACCAACCATCATGCTTGTTGTGAGAAGCTCTCGTCTGTGAGAAGCATATACCAAACCTACCGCAAATGGGACAAAAAAATTACCACGACATGTTGATGCCGCTCCATGATAGCATGCCAAGTTTTATGAATTTCAGACGAGTTTTGGATTTACTAGAATTTAAAAACCAGGTATCTCAATGTTCGCGGCCGAGTGACAGTGGCAGGGTGTTTGACACTCATTCCCATTTCTTGCGTGGGACCTAAGCATGCACCCAAGGACAAAAGATTTGATTTTTCAACCAATTTATATGCACTGGAGAATGTGCATGTAGTTCAAATTTGAATTATGCACATAAATGCATTGAAAACTCAGTTAATGCATAAAAATGTCCAAATGAACCTAGAAAATCACAAAAAATAACACAACACTCCTTTTGTTCTATGTTGACACGAGAAATTTTTTGAAAGCAATAAGAGGCAATGGATATCATTTCGTCCCCAAAGGTGGGGCGTTCCCTACCGAAACCATCATGCTTGTTGTGAGAAGCTCTGGTTTGGGAGAAGCATATATCCAAACCTGCCCCAAATGAGATAAAAAATTACCAGGACATGGTGATGCCGCTCCATGATAGCATGCCAAGTTTAATGAATTTTAGACGAGTTTTGGATTTACTAGAATTTAAAAACCAGGTATCTCAATATTTGCGGCCGAGTGACGGTGGCAAGGTGTTTTACATTCATTCCCATTTCTTGCATGGGACTTAAGCATGCTCCCAAGGACAAAAGATTTGATTTTCAACCAATTTATATGCACTGGAGAATGTGCATGTAGTTCAAATTTGAATTATGCATATAAATGCATTGAAAACTCAGTTAATGCATAAAAATGTCCAAACGAACCCCGAAAAATCACAAAAATAACACAACACTCCTGTTGTTCTATGTTGACACAAGAAATTTTTTGAAAGCAATAAGAGGCAATGGATATCGTTTCATCGCCAAAGGTGGGGCGTTCCCTACCGAAACCATCATGATTGTTGTGAGAAGCTCTGGTTTGTGAGAAGCATATACCCAAACCTGCCCCAAATGGGACAAAAAATTACCACGACATGTTGATGCCGCTCCATGATAGCATGCCAAGTTTCATGAATTTCAGACGAGTTTTGGATTTACTAGAATTTAAAAACTAGGTATCGCAATGTTTGCGGCCGAGTGACGGTGGCAGGGTGTTTGGCATTCATTTCCCATTTCTTGCATGGGACCTAAGCATGCACCCAAGGACAAAGATTTGATTTTTCAACCAATTTATATGCATTGGAGAATGTGCGTGTAGTTCAAATTTGAATTATGCACATAAATGCATTGAAAACTCAGTTAATGCATAAAAATGATCAAACAAACCCTGAATAATTCCAATTCTTTTATGATCACTGCAGATAAAAGGTCTAGCAATTCAAACACCGTCCATGGCCGCTGTGATCCCAATATGTAATTCAAATCAAGACGAAAAATCAAGTGGATCCCACAGAGTTTATTATAACTAACCATGCGAGATGCAGCACAAAATATCTTGAAGCACCGTCGGAGTATAGTACGCATACGGCTTACGCGAGAAGGTGCGAGGGCTACAGTCCACAACCCGCTCTGAATAAGGGACCGTGTCTGATGACACTTTGCACGCCAGTTTTTTCACTAAAGCGATTCCAAATTTACGGCTT